>NC_142103.1:79706821-79954321 GCF_054644295.1 Miniopterus natalensis | reverse complement strand
TGTGTGTGTGTATAGTATTTATAGTTACATTTAGGCCTACGATCCATTTTGAGTTAAATTTTTGTAAATCTTTTTTATTAAACATTGTTCTGCTAACACACATACTCTCTCTCAATGTCTCTCTGGATATAGGAATATAATTTCAATTTTAATTGCTGTGTAGTATTTCATCATGTGTATATGCTACTTTTTATTGATGTGGTATATTCAGTGATGAGCATTTGGATTTTTTATGTGTTTGTTTTTAAGTTGTTTTTAAAAAATTTAACTTGAATTATAGTTTGTATGCCGTCTATATTGGTTATATTAGTTTCAGGTGTACAATATATTGTGATAAGTTTTCTTTGTTTTTTGATATTACAAGCAATGCTGCACCCTTGTCCATGTATTTTTGTGCATATGTACAGCTATTTCTTTAAGGCAGATGACTGGAAGTAGAACTGCTATATCAGAGTGTATGCATACTATATGCAGAGTGTATTTTCAGTTTTAATAGATCCTGGTGGAGTGCTGTCCAGAGGATGAGAATACCTGTTTTTCCACAGCCTAGTAAACATTTGATGTTCTCAAACTTTAAATTTGCCAATCTTATGGTTGAAAAATGATATCTCATAAAAAATTAATTTCTCCTGATTATTTGTGAGGATAAACATATTTTCACATTTATTGATTTTCTAGTATTTCATCTCCTGTTAAATGACCATTAAAAATCTTTTGTCCACTTTTTTCTATTGGTTTGTCTTTTTATGATTAATTTGAAAGAATTCTTTATACTAGTTATTAATATTTGACTGTTATATTTATTGCAAATACTTTTTCCCAGTTTCTTGATTGTCTTTAAAAATTGTTTATGGTGTCTTTTGCCATATGGAAGTTTCTAATTTGCCTGTAGTCAAATATATTGATTTTTTTCTCTTATTGTTTCTGCTTTTTGAGACTTATTTAAAGAAGGCCTTTTCTACCCTTAGATTAGAAACCTATATTTTCTTATCACTGATTTAAATATGCATTTGTTTGTTGTTTTATTTATAAGTCTTTTACTGACCTCTAATTTGTATTTCTGTATGATGTGAAGGATTTAACTTTATTATTTTTAATTAATAAATTTCTAATTATTTTCTAAAAAGTTAACACATTAACTTGTTTCTATACCCAGTTTATGTTTGTGGTCTCTATTTTGATCAGAGTGATGCAGAGGGCACTGCATCTACAGAATCTGGAGCACCTACTTACTACTCTTTCTACAAACTGTAAATACTTAGATTCTTAATAGTTATTGCCTAAAAAGGAGGATACTAAGTCACTAAGTGGTCAAGGTGATAGAACTGTCCACTGTGTCAGTGCAGGCTACCCAAGGCCCAACAAATGTCCTTGGGCCTACAATGGAGGAAATATTCCTCAAAATTCCTTGAGGAAGGCAGTGTAGCACAATGCCTTCCTAATCATACAGAGCTGAGTTTGAATCTTAGCCCTGCCATTTTCATCAGCGTGACTCTGGGCAAGTTTGTTAATTTCTGAGACTGAGGTTCTATATTCTTAAAAAGGTACTTAAAATTATTATTTTGTGGGTTAGTTGTGAAGATCTGAGATAATACTTATAAAGTACTTGGCACATGTTTAGTGCTGAATCATGTTAACCATTATTATTTCTGGTTATAATAAAGACTTCTGCAGAGATGTGAATATTTGGGTGGTGGGATGGATGTGAGGCTGTTGCCACTTTCAGAGAAGCCCAGGAGAGGTGTGGGAGCCAGCATCACAACGGTTTAACACCCATGCTAGGTCAGCAAAAAACACCTGGGACTCTAGGCTCTTCCCTTGTCCAACAAAACCATGAGTCATGACCTTGGGAAAGTGTGTGGGAACCCTGAGGACCAATGTATAACAGATGGTCTATTATCTGAGGGCAAATAAACTGAGCATATCTTCAGGTAGAGGTGGAACAAATTATCATATGGAAGTGACTTAATAAGGCCTAAAAGAAAGCTGCCTGGGGAGTTGCAAAAAGGAACTAAAAGGGACGTCAAACCAGGCCACACCTGGAGAATCATTACATACTTCTGTAAGCCTCATTGGTTGACACTGAGAAGCCCTGCACTATTCTCTAGGTAAGGCAGAGTGGCTCCTGGCTTGCTAGTGAAGTCGGGCTAAGTGGTTTCATCCAGTCCAGTAGCTTTTAACCAGAATTTTTTTCTCCAGAATTCCAGACTTACAGATCCAATTGCCTGTTTGATATCTCCACTTAGATAAAATAATAATAGCTAAATAGATTTAATGTTTCCTACACACCAGGTATTGTTCTAAGCCCCTTATGCATATTTATTCACATATTCAATGTCCAATAGACATCTAAAACTTAGCATGTTTAAAACTGAACCTCTGATCCTCATTCCCACCAAAAGCAGCTCTTCTCTCAATATTTACCACCTAGTGGCAGCATCTTTTATCAAGTGCAATCCTAACTCCACTCTTTCTTTCATACTCCACATCCAATCCATCAGCAAATTCTGTTAGCTCTGTTTTCAGAGTACATCCTAAACCCAAACAGTTCTCATCACTTTTATCATCGCTACCTGATTCAAGGCTCCATTATCTTTTGCCTGGAATATTGCTTCCTTACTGGTCTCTCTGCCCTTTTAAACTTAACTTTTATTTTTTATTAAAAATATTTTAAAGTATAGTTGGCATATAATAGTATATTATTTTAGGGTGTACAACATAGTAATTTGACATTTATGTACCTACAAAATGATCACCACAAGTCTAGTACCCATGTGACACCATATGTAGTTACTATAATATTATTGGCTATGTTCCCTGTGCTGTACACTAAATTTCTATGGCTTGCTTATTTTACAACTGGAAATTGTACCTCTTATTTCCCTTCACCTTATTTCACCCATCCCTCCAACTCTCCCCTCTGGCAACCATCAGCCAGACAAATTGATGACATCTCTGCTTTCACTATTACCCCCTCCAAGCAATGGCTAAGTGAGCCTTTAAAAACATAACTCAGATTATGTCTTTCCTTTGCTCAAACCTCTTAATGCCTTCCCATCTTACTCAGAAAAAAATTCAAACTTTTTACTGTGACCTGTAAGGTCCTAAATGGCAGGCCCCTAGTTCACTTTCTGGCTTCATTTCCCACCACTCTTCATCTCCACCAGTGTTGTGCCTCCTTGCCGTCCTCTGAACACCCTCCCTAAGCAGGCTTCCATGTTAGCACCTGTGCATTTGCAGTTCCTTCTACCTGGGAAACAGTTTGACATAGGTGTCATTATGCCTAATTAAAATTGGCATTTGATGATTGCTTACTGGTACAGTTTTATTTCCACCCATGGTCTGGTTATCTTGAACTAGCAAGTCAAGCCATGAAGTTATTAACTATTTTTGCATGACTTTATTATGTAAACAAATATTCTCTATATAGAAGTCAAAAATATAGAAACAGATTAAATATAGAATTGCAGCTAATGCCACATATTTCTACTATTAAACTCAACCATGGTGATTTAGTTATAGCAAAGCAGTGTAATCTAGCATATGAAATTAATATTGATCATTTGAATTTTATTGACTTTGTAGTTTGCATTTAATTTATAAATTTTAGTTTTATCATTGAGTAAGAGTGATCAGCATAAGGAGTTTATTTTTAGTTTTATGTTTGTGACTATTTAAGTAATATTATAATAGAATTAATGGGACAACATTAGAGTCTGCAAGCATATTTCTCCTTTAAAAGAGGTCTGTGTATTACATCAAATTTGAAAAACACATTTTAGGTAATTACATGATGATTTTCACAATAAATCCCTTATAAGAGTGAAAGCAAGGGAGAAAGTATGAGAGGCTTAAATATTTCAGACCAAAGTTAAAAAATAAGAAAAGCATTGGCAGTACATTTAGCCAATTAAAGAAAACTACAGAAAAAGAAACTGGTGAAATTGAATAAACTATGATTCCTGGCTAAGGAACGATGAAAGATTTAGAGCCAGGAAAGAAGTTTATATTAATTTTCCAGACACTTTTTACTTTCCATTCCTCTGTTCCATTAAACATTTCCCAAGTAGAAAAACAAAACAAAAACGAGAGAGCTGAAGATGAAACCAAATAGCATGGAAAATACTGAGAGAGATTTTTCCTAATATAAAGCTAAATGTGTCCTTGCCTCTGTTTTTTTGGGAAATGGTTGTCATAAAGGGATGTTTGAAAAGTTAGTGTTATGAATATCTGGTGAATGCAAGACAAAGCAAAAACAAAACACAAAGCACCCCTGTAAACTTGACCTTCATTTAAAAGAGAGACTTGGAAGGAGTTTTGAAAACTTCTAAAGTTTCTTCATTATTTGACTCTCCCCAAATCACTGACAGAATGAATGAGCTGTATAAAACACAGTTCAAGTCATTCAGCAGTTAGTTCAACTAGTGTTTGGCATTATTGAGAAAAGAAATTGCAGTGGCAGAATTCAAAGATGGTCCTCCAAGATTCTGGATTCCTGGTGTGCACATACCTCCTCCCAGTTATTCACTCAAACAGTAATGCAGGTGTTGTTCTGAAGGAATTTTGCAGATGCAATTAAGGCCTCAAATTAGTTTGCATTAAGATTATCTGGGTGGACTTCACCTAATCATATGAGCCCTTTAGAAGCAAAATTTTCTCCGAATGGTCACATGTCAGACACACATTGACTGGCTTAGAAGGCAAATACCCACATTAACTGCCTATGGGGGCCACATGGCAAGGAAATCTGGGCAGCCTCTCAGAACTCAAAATGAATGATTCCCCGATAATAGCTAGTAGGGAAAGGGGACCTCCATCTGACAACTGCAAGGAAATGAATTCTGCCAACTTCCAGTGAATTTGGAAGCAGACTGCAAGCCTCAGAGGAGAACCACAAACCTGGCAGACATTTTTGTGTTAGCCTGTTGAGACCTGAGCTGAGAATCCAGTCACACTGTGCTCAGGCTCTAACCCACAGGACTGTGAGATAATAAACATGTTTTTTTTTTTTAAGTCACTAAGTTTGTGATAATTTATATAGCAATAGAAAACAAGGACAGAAATAATTTCTGTTTTCAACTAGCTGTATTGGAATGGTATAGAAACTGTCAAAGTTGCCTTTGGGGCAAGGATAGGTGGAAGTAAAAATTGATATTTTTATTTATTCCATGACCCCAAATTTAATTATGATAGGACTATGTTCTAAAAAGCTTCAGAATGTCATAGAATACAAAATCAATAATGGAAACCCAACAACAACAGGGAAATCATAAGGTATAACACAAGTTGTTCACTTCCTTCAACTCTAGCTGTGGACATCTAGCTATGAGTCTAGACCTAGTCTTTTGGAACTTCTGATGCACTGAGCAGAATTATTGATATATGCTCAGTTAACAAGGCATCTGGGGATAAAGCTCATTTACAAAAAGTCAGTTTTAAATAACAGAAACTGTGATAAATTAACAATGTAATTTCTGAATGCATACAAGGCATATACCAAATACTTTGAAGGCAGAATTATTGGCATGTTCTGCTTGGTGACAAAAAATACCTCTGAGCAGGTAAAAGTTGAGGAGTGCTCTTTTTCATATTTATTCAGTACGAGGATATCTAAACTTGGGACTGGCAAACTTTTTCTGAAAAGGACCAGATTTTAGGCTTTGTAGGCCATGTGGCCTTTGCTGTAACTAGTCAACTCTGCTGCTATAGAGTAAAATCATCTATAGACAATATTTAAATGAATAAGCAAACATATGTTACAATAAAACTTTATTTGCAAATACAGGTAGTGGGCTGGATAATGCCCAGGGCTATTATAGTTTGCAGGCCCTGATCTAGATGGGTGAGGAGGGCCAAAACTGGTGGTGGCATTTGGGGGAATAGAAAGAGTACAAACCTGAGAGACCTTATGGAAATAGAAGTCACAGGACCTAACAACGAATTGGCTTTGAGAAGAGAAAAAGACAACTTCAGACTTTCTAAACTGAGAGGACAATGACACTCTTATTTGAGATGGAAACAAAGATAGTAAAGACGGTGTGTGTGTGTGTGTGTGTGTGTGTGTGTGTGTGTATGTAGTGTGTTAGACGGGGTTATAGAGAAAATAAGTTGAGTATTGAAGTAACAAATTTGAGGTGCCTTCAGAATATTTCTGTGGGAGAGTCTAGGAGGCAGGTAGAAGTATTAAGGAGAGAGAAGTGGGGAGAGAGAGGAGAGAGAGAGAGAGAGAGAGGACACACACACACACACACACAGATTGAGATAGATTAATTTGGGCAATTTGGGAGTTTTCTCCATAGAGATATGTCTTACGTCTTGAAGCCATGGGTGAAGGTGAGATCACACATGGAAGGATTGTAGAATATGAGCTAATGTATATGAAACTGCTCTTTGAAATATAAGGCATTATACAAATGTAAAATATTCTTTTTCTTCTTATTTTTTTATTAATATACTTTACTTTGGGACAACTTTAGATTTACAGAAAATTTTGAACAAACAGTACAGAGGAAATATACATTTTTAACTAATGTAAGTCCATTTTCAAGTGATACTATTCCATTTTCTTTGTAGTGCAGGTACCCTGATAACAGAGTATTCCCAATTCCTTCCTTATGGAATCACTCTCATTCATGGCACTTATCTATATGCTATAATCATCCAATACATCGAGTTTCTGAACTGTATAATTTTCCTTCTGCTTGAAGAACTTCTTAAAAAATATATTTTTATTGATTTTAGAGAGAGAGGAAGGGAGAGGGAGAGAGATAGAAACATCATGGAGAGAGAGACATCATGGAGAGAGAGATCAGCTGCCTCCTGCATGGCCCGTACCAGGGATTGAGCCTGCAACCTTGGCATGTACCCTGACTGGGGATTGAAGCAGTGAATTCTTGGTACATAGGATGGGCTCTGAAGAACTTCTTTTAACATTTTCCTGAGAAAGTCTATTTCTCCTTCACTCTTGAAGGATAGTTTTTCCAGGTATAGAAATCTGTGTTGGCGGCTTTTATCTTTCACCACTTTAAATACTTGGTTGCACTCTCTTCCTGCCTGCCGGTTTCTAATGAGAAGTCTGCTGCCACTTTTCTCCTGTGCCTCTGTAGGTCAGGTGTTTTGCACCTCTGGCTTCTTTCAGGATCTTTGTTCTATCTTTGTTTGTTTTTGTGGGTGTTTTTTTTGTTTTTTTTTTTTTTGCAGTTTGAATATGATATGCCTAGCTGTAGATTTTTAGGGTATTTATCCTGCTTTATGTATTCTTAGATTCCTGATCTGTTTTTTCTGGTGTTTGCCATTAATTTTAGAAAGTTCTTGACCATTATTACTTCAAACATTTCTTTTTCTGAATCTCTCTCTTTACTTCCTGGTTTTCCAATCACAAAGATGTAATACCTTATTGAAATTGTCCTACAGTTCCTGGGTGTTCTGTTCTGTTTTATTTTTAAAAACATTTTTTTCCTCTTTGTATATTAGTTTGGGATGTTTCTATTGACATATCCTTAAGCCCACTGACTTTCCCCTTGGCAATCTACTGATGGACTCATCAAAGGCATTCTTCCTTTTTTTTTTTTTTTTTTAAAATTTATCTTTATTGTTGAAAGTATTACAGGTGTCCCATTTCCCCCCCCCCCCAATTGATCCCCTCCACTTCGCTCCCACCCCCGCCCCAGGCCTTCATGTCATTATTGACTGTGTCCATGGGTTATGCATATATGCATATAACTTCTTTGGTTAATCTCTTCCCACCCTCCACCCCCCTTCCCTTTTTCCTCTGAAATATGATCATCTGTTGCATGTGTCAATTTCTCTGGATCTATTTAGTTCATCAGATTCTTTTGTTCATTAGCTTCCTCTTAAAGAAGACCCTTCAACATTTCCTGTAGTGCTGGTCTGGTGGTGATGAACTCCTTTAGCTTTTTCTTACCTGTGAAGTTCTTTATCTGACCTTCAATTCTAAATGATTGCTTTGCTGGGTTGAGCAATCTTGGTTGTAGGTCCTTGTTTTTCATCACTTTGAATATTTCTTGCCACTCCCTTCTGGCCTGCAAGGTTTCTGTTGAGAAATCAGCTGACAGTCATATGGGTGCTCCCTTGTAGGTAACTTAACTGCTTTTCTCTTGCTGCTTCTAAGATTCCCTCTTTGTCTTTAACCTTTGGCATTGTAATTATGATGTGTCTTGCTGTCGGCCTCTTTGGGTTCCTCTTGTTTGGGACTCTTTGTGCTTCCTGGACTTGTAAGTCTATTTCTTTCTCCAGGTAGGGGAAGTTTTCTGTCATTATTTTTTCAAATAGGTTTTCAATTTCTTGCTCTCTTTCTTGAAGTTGTCCCAGAGGCTCCTTATACTATCTTCATATTTGTGAATTCTTTTTTTCTTTTTGCTCTTCTGGTTGGGTGTTTTTTGTTCCCTCATGTTCCAAATTGCTGATTTGATTCTCAGTGTCCTCTACTCTATTGTTGATTCCCTGTAAATTATTCATTTCAGTTTGTGTAGGCTTCATTTCAAGTTGGTACTTTATCATCGATTTTCTCAGTTGTTTTCATAATACTCTTACTAATATGATTGAGCATCCTTATAAACAAAATTCTGAACTCTGTATCTAGTAGCTTGCTTGGATCTATTTCATTCAGTTCCTTTTCTAGAGATTTCTTCTGTTCTCTCCTTTATGACATGTTTCTTTGCCTCCACATTTTGACTGTTTCCAGGTGTTTGTTTCTATGTATTAGGTAGAGCTGCTATGTCTCCTGGAATTTGTAGAGTGGCTTTGTGTAGTAGGTGTCCTGTAGGTTCCAGTGGCTCAGCCTCCCCAGTCACTTGAGGTGGGCCATCTAGGTGCTCCCCTGTGTGGTCTGTGTACATTGTCCTGTTGTAGTTGAGCCTTGGTGGCTGTTGGTGTCACTGGGAGGAATTGACCCCCCGAACAATCAGCTGTGAGGACCAGCTGCAACTACAGCCAAAGAGCTTCTGTGCTGGAGACACCCCTATGCAGCAGGACTGACTTCAGTGGACCTTTGGTGTTCGCGAAGTGCACCCCTTGAGTGTGTCACTTGTGGGTGTGGTAGGGTTGTAATCCAGTGTGGTTGAGTCTGACCACCAGGTGTACTGTCTCTGGGGCCTCCCAGGAGATGCAAAGTCAGTCTCTGCCAGTGCCTTGCCCAAGGCCACCCAGCATGAGCTACACAGCAAACTGTAGTTGGCTGCTACTTGTGCTGGGCTTGGAGGTGTCCAGGAGAGGCCAAGCTATGAACCAATGCAGGTTGTCACTACTGCCAGGAGTGAGGCTACTTATCAAGATATATGGGGCATGCTGAAGGCAGCTGCTGCTTGTTTGAGAGATTTTAGGAAAGTCCTAAGCATGAGGCTAGAGAGGCCACTTGCATAGAAAAGCCACTGGAACTGGCTTGGATGAGCTTGCACAAAGGGAAGGTCAGGGTCTCCGGGAATCACCGGGGCGAGGCCAAAGGTGTGAGCCAGATGCTGGAGACTCAAATATGGCACCTGCCTGCTGAATGTTTGTGGGGAGGGCTCGCCAAAGGAGCAATGGCCCCTGTCAGCCCTTCTGTCTGGGAGGAAACTGCCCCTCCACCTCTCGCCCCGATTTCAGGCAGGTTAGTTCCTCTCCAAGTGTCCCAGGTTCCTTTCAGGCTGCTGCCCCGTGCTGGGGCTCAGAGGGAGTGTGTCTGAGTGAGTCCGTGCGTGAGCCCTTTAAGAGGAGAGCCGGGGACTCCTGCATGCTCCGCGACCCTCAGTGACAGTCTTCACTGCTTTTCACAGCCCGAAGTTGTGGGGACTTCTCTTCCTGTCCCTGGAACCCTGGGTTGGGGGCCTGATGTGGGGCTGAGACCCCTCACTCCTCCGGGAAACCTCCACCACCGAGATTCCCTCCCGGGTTTAAACTGGGACACTGGGTGTGGCCCGCTGCCGCATCTCCAGGATTCAGCCCCGATCTGCCCGCATCTCCACCCCTCCTACTGGTCTCGATGCTCCTTCCGCTCCCTGGTTGTGGGGCTTCTGTTAAGCTCGGTTTCTGGAGGCTCTGAGTGCTGGTGGTTCTGTATTTTAGTTGTAATTTTGATGTGGTTGTGGGAGGCAGTGTGTACAGCTGTTACCACTGCTGCCATCTTGTTTCCTCTCCAAAATTATCTTATTAAATGTGACAAACAGAAGCTTAAAAGGCAGTAACAAGCAGTTTATGTCTCAGAACCCCTGGTAATTCCCAACAATTGCATTTTCATCCTGTCGTGGTCTTCGAATAGTTCTTTTTTCCTCCCCTTGTGTGCATACTGCACATTATCCATGTGGTGGTATAATGTTCCCCCCCCTCCCCCCGCAACAGATAATCTGAAACCTCTTTTGATAGACATAAACTTCTAAGAGGGCTGGGACAAAGACAGAGATGCCACTTTGACATTAGGGTCCGATGCTTAAACTTAAATGAGGAATGAGGCAACAAGTTTGGATGTATCAGTATATACTCACTCAGACAATACAAGAGACATAAAATATAGAAGCAATGTAGACCTAATAGATAACATCAAATTAGAGTTGAGTAAGTTCTGAACCCTTGAAAAGTCTTTTCCGTGGGGAACTGTTTTTTCCCTAATCTCAAGGACAGCAGTGCTATCTTTTAAGCATGCTTGACCTGCTTTTCCAGGGCATTTCCATTATCTATTACTGCTGAACAAATGATTCCAAAATTTGGTGGCTTAAAACAGAAACCATATTTTTATATTGTATAATTGTTTGGGAATTTGGATATGGATTGGCTGGGTGATTCTTCTGTGCAGTGTCAATAGAGATCACTTGTTGGTATTCAGCTGCTGGATGGGTTAGGCTGGGAGATCTGGGACTGCTTTACTCACATGTCTGGCTGGAAAAATGGACTCAGCTGGGACTAGGGACCAGGGCACCTGCACATGGCCTCTCCATCATGGTGGCCTCAGGATAGTCAGATTTCTTATGTAGCAACTCAAGGTCCAAGAGTGAGTGATCTGGCAAAGTTATATATGCTGCATGTGTTTCCATGACCCAGCCTTGAAGTTAAATTGTATAACTTCTGCCATATTCTATTGGTTAAAGTGGTCATGAATCTTTGAATCTTCCCAGATTTAAGGAGAGGGATAGTAAATCCCACCTATAGATAGGAAGAGCATCAAATAATTTGTGGCTGTGTTTTCATTTTTTTTTTTTTTTAAATATATCTTTATTGATTTCAGAGAGAGGAAAGGAGAGGGAGAGAGATAGAAACATCAATGATGAGAGTCATTGATCGGCTGCCTCCTGCACGCCCCCAACTGGGGATCGAGCCCACAACCAGGGCATGTGCCCTGACCGGGAATCGAACCCCGATCGCCTGGATCCTAGGTCAATGCTCAACCATTGAGCCATGCCTGGCCGGGCCGTGGCTGTGTTTTCAAAGCACCGCAAAGGTCATCTGGCAGAAGGGTGTGCTTCCTTGATGGCAGCTCAGATGATATGAATGCTAGGAAGTTTTGCTCTCCTAGGCTTAGCATTTCTTGGAGTGATGGAGATTACAGCATAGCATGTGGGTTGCATATTGGTGAGATGGGTTCCCCAACCCAGAGAGCATATCATGAGACCAGGACTTGAATGCAGGTAGTTTATTTTGGGAAATAACCCCAGGAAACAGGAATGAGGGACTGAAAAGAGCAAAACAGGGGAGGAGGGAAAGCCAATCCCAGGGTGCATTGTCAAGTTGGTCACTGCTGTGGGCTTCTGGGGCCCAGTCCTGCTGAAATCTTCTAAGGGGCTGTGTGGTTGTACCTCAAATTGTGTGCCTGGAGGACAAAAGATAAATTCATCAACTCCTGTCTACCATTGGTCGGGGGCCACCCCATGGGATGTTGGCTTTCTCTTGCTTCCAGCTCTACTCATGCATAAGTCTTGATGGTAGTCCATATTGTAGCATCAGAAAGATCCTGGATCACACATCCAGATATTCAGTGAATTGAACTGAGCTGCTATCAAATTACACATGCAGGAATCTGGTTGCCATAGCAATGGGTGGATTAAAAAGTGGGCTGGGAGGATGTGAGATGATCATAAGAGGTTCCTGACATGTATGCACATGTTTGAATTTCCCTATTAACTATGCTGAGAATACAGACTTTTATATATATATTTACTTAAAAATTAAAAAAACATTTTAATTGTAGTTTACATTTAATATAACTTTGCATTAGTTTCAGGTGTACAGCATAGTGGCCAGACAGTCACATACTTTACAAAGTGATCCCCCAACATTTCTTGTATCCAACTGGCACCACACATGGCCATTACAACACTACTGACTATATACCCTATGCTGTACTTTACATCCTCATGACTATTCTGTAACTACCAATCTTCACTTCTCAATCCCTTCACTCTTTTCACCCAGTCCCCCCAACACCCCTCCCCATCAGTCTGTCCTCTGTATCTTTGAGTCTGTTTTGTTTGCTCATTTATATTGTTTAGATTCCACATATAAGTGAAATCATATGATATTTGACTGACTTATTTCCTTAGCATAATACTCTCCAGGTTCATCTATGCTGTTGCAAATAGTAAGATTTCATTCTTTTATATGGCCAAGTAATATTCCATTATATATATGTACCACAGCTTTGTGGTTTTAATTTGCATTTCTCTGATGATTAGTGATGTTGAGCATCTTTTTTACCAAATTTTAAAAAATTAAACTTTTATTTTGAGATAATTGTAGGTTCATAAGCAGTTGTAAGAAATAAAGCAGAGAGATCCCAGATTCTTCTAATGGTCACATCTTGCATAATTATAGCACACTATTTCAATCAGGAAATTCACATTGATACAATTCACCAATCTTATTCAGACTTCACCATACTGTACATCTTCCTCCTTGTCTTTCCCAAAGTTACCTGGGGCATCATCTCCCAGAGTGACTATGAATTAGAGAAAAAAAACCTGAGAAATAATCATGTCTTTTTGTTCTGTTACTAGGCACTGGCTGTGAATTAATGCTATTTTTAAAAATTTACTACTAGCCACATTTAAAAATAATATATTGAATTTATTGGGGTGACATTGGTTAATAAAATTATATAGGTTTTAACTGTACAATTCTATAATACAGGGGAGGACAAAAGTAGGTTTACAGTTGTGAGTTGTATTATTATTTAACATTTATTGTATTATTTATATGTATTATTTGTCTTTTTCTGTACAAACAGCTGTAAGCCTACTTTAGTCCACTCCTGTATATCTTCTGTATGTCATATGTCTCTTGGCCATCTATATATCCTCTTTGGAGATGTGTATATTCAGGTCCTTTGCCTTTAAATTGGATTGTTTGGTTTTTTGGTGTTGAGTTATATAAGTTCTTTATAAATTTTGGATATTAACCCCTTAACAGTTATATCATTGGTGACTATGTTTTCCCACTCAGTGGGTTGTCTTTGGATTTTGTTGGGCAAACATTTTTGAGGATACAGGCTTTAAAGCAAAGGGGCTACAGAGCAAAAGCAGATGCGGTATAGCTTGTTTCAGTTTCTTTCTCTTCCCCTGGATTCCTGACTGAGACTGAGAGTGTAGCCACCATGGACACTCTCCTCAAGGCCCAGGTCACTGTTCTGGAAGATTTTATATCAGGAATCTAAATCAATGAACTCCTGTTTAAGAAAAGGTTTGCATAGATCACATTTTCCTGGTTCATTAATGAACAACCCTAGCAAAGGTCACATCCTTATCCCAGAGTCAGTGACCAGTCCAGGTGTCCTCAAACAATGCCTTTGCTCTCAGACCTCCAGTGGCCAGGAAAACCCATTCCCTACAGTAGTAGATGAATAACCATTCTCTACTCTTTAGTCCCAAAAGGAGAGTCAACATTGATTATGCCTGGCAATGTTTATCATTGTATCTGCTTGACAATGTCAGAGGACCAACCAATGGGTGAAAATGGAAGGAGCAAGATCTGTGTAGCTCAGAGGCCAATTTCGAGGCCCTGAGTGAGGGAAATAAATTCACCCTGTTCTAAGTGAACCCATATGTTAAATTCATATTTTTATATAAAAGAAGGATGGTTTAGCTCTATAAAAAGGAATCTCCAAGAGACTAATTTGCCTATTGAGCTCCTCTGAGACATTTTATTTGTGGCTTCGTTTTATTGAAAGCATAGGCCTGCATGGCATCCTGTAACAGTTTTCAAAACAATTGTAGAACATGGATATTTTGTTTCTATGAAAGCTTTTCTGAAAGTTCAATAAGAATCTGATTAAAGGGCTGCTCAGCTTCAAGTTGGAGATAGGGACTTGTAATTGCAGATTCTTCTTTTGATGTCTCTTCACCTCTCCACTTTCCTTGACCCTTGAGAGACAGCAACACACTTTGTACAGCTCCTAAGATCAAAGTTTGGAAGCCTGTGATATATATAGTATGAGTTAGGAACGTGTCCTGCTGCAAGCAATAGAAAATTGGAGAACAGTGGGTTAAAGAAATAGGAAGTTACTTTTCCTTGCTTATCAAGAAGTCTGGAAGTGGATGACCACTGTTGTTTAAGCAACCTCGGCCCTTTTATATTTCTGCTATGCTTATTCTATTGATTGTTGCCTTACGGTTGCAAAGGAACTGTAGCATCTCTAGGTGTCACATCTCAGTTCAAGGCAGAAAGATAGTCAAAGGGGAAATTTTTTTATCCTCTGAGGCTTTGTCTGTTTTGTAGGGAGGAGGGGAAGTGATACATTACCAGAAGACTAGCAAAAGCCACACCCTATCCCAGAGGACAAACCAGAGTCAGTGACCGGTCCAGGTGTCCTTTAGATCTCACTAGCCAGAAATAGGTTACAGGCCCATCATAGACCAACACTGACCAAAGGGCATGAGAAGACCATTTAATCCAATAGTAATTTATTCCCTGAAATCACAGATTCTCTGCCTGTTTTTTGAACAAATCAGAGTTTTATAAGCAGGGCAGTGGGATGGGCAATTTAATGGACAACAAACTGTGTCCGTCAGAGCCATGAAACCTGATTGTGATTTCTAACTTGGCCATTTAATTTATTGTGAAACATTGAACAAGCCACTTGCCATGGCTTGGCTGTAGTTGTCTCATGTATAAATTGAGAAAAATGTACAGACAACTTGAGTGTCAAGTTTTTTCCTAGCTCCTATATTCAATTGTTCTATGAAATTTTAATAACTTCCTGAATTTGGCTAAACCAAAACTGGATTATAATTGAAACATATGCACTAATGGTGCTGTTCTGGCTCTAAGAACTAAATGATTGTATTTTCATGCAGTAAATTATGTGCTGTGGATTTCAAAGAAATTCTGCCTTTTTTTAAACCTTTGAAGCAAAATGGGCTTCCCATTCCATCCTTCCTCCACATGGTTAAATTTAAATAGTACACCTGTCTTTGATGTAATTCTTATTTAGTTTTTCTTAATAGAAAAATCAACCTTCCTATTTTAGTATAAAGGTCCTTCTAAGTAACAGGATATTATTACTAGCCCTCTGACTGATTATCCAACATTAAAATAAAGTAGATGTATTTTCAAATATATAATTGTAATTAGTGTTTGGCTATATCAAGTATATGATTTTCACCAGTTGTTAACAAAAGTAAAGACTGAAGGTTTCTACTGGGTTATGTACCTGTGGTTAACACAACATTTGGCTTTTGGTAATTACTCAGTGTTTTTTGAATCAATGAATTATAAGAAGCATAAATGAGCCAGGGCAGACTAAGGTAGAATTAATTCCTCAGAGTTAGATTTTCATAGTTTAATATCCTTGATGTTATTAAGGAGGACATAAGAAAAGAGCTTACTTAAAACATTTGATTGATGGGTTATATTATTTGTACATTAGTCAATGTACAAAAGGAAGTCAGAAATGGTGTGGCATGCCAATTCATTTGCTGGCTATTTTTTTTTTTTAAATTGTCACCCAAGGACATTTTTATTGATTTTTGAGAGGGGAAGGGAGGGAAGGAGGGAGACAGAGAGAGAGAGAGAGAGAAAGAGATATGAGAGAAACACCGATCAGTTGCCTCCTGAACCTGGGAGCTTGCGGTGTATGGGACGGCGCTCCTACCGACTGGGAGCCAGGCCTCATTCACAATTAATTGAGTGCCTCTAGGTGCCAAGCACTTTTCTTGGTAGTACAATACAACAGTGAATGAGAGAGACAACTGTGTCTGCTCCAATGGAGCTTGCATTCCAATGGAGGAGACAAACAATAAACAATTCAGCAAAAATTATTTCAAGTAGTGATGAGTGCTACAAAGAAAATGAACAGAATAATGTGATACTGAATGGGTGGGTGAGCAGCATTAGATAGGGTGGTCATGGAAGGATTCTCTGAGGAGCTGACATTTGACCTGAGACCAGAATGGAGCTAACCATATGTGGATCTGGAGGAACAGTGTTACAGACAGAGGGAACAGTAAGTGTAAACGTCTTTAGGTGGTATGCATTTGAAAATGAGTAAGAAAGTCTGTGGCTTGAGTGCAGTGAACAAGTAGGGGACAGTAGGAGATTAGTTGGGAGATGTGGCCAAGGTGCAACCTGTATAGAACCTTGTAGAACAAAGGTATTACTCTAACTGCAATAAAATCTGTTTAGGGTTTTAAGTAGAGTAAAGACATGATCTGTTTCAAGTTTTAATAAATCTATCTGTTGGGTGGAGAATGGATTAGAAGGGGCAAAACCAGAAGCGAAGACATCAGTTTGAGAGCTACTGCAGTAGTTCAGGTTGGAGAAGACAATGCCTATGAGCAGAGAGATGGGGAAAGTTGATAGATTTGAGATCTATTTTGGGAGCAGAGTGATAGGACTTGCTAATGGATTGTATATGGGGGTTGGCGATGGAAGAAAAGTAATTAAGCATGGCCTCTAGGTTTTAGGCTGAAGTGACTAGAAGGAAGGGATGACTTTTTCTGATAATGAAAAGATAGGAGTGGAGAGAAGCACTTGGGGTAGGGGTGGTGGCTGGCAGTCAGAAGTTCTGATTTGGAAATGTTAGATCTGTGCTACCTCAGAGCCATCTACATTTTAAAAGTCTACTTTGAAGCAGGGCCTTTAAAAAGGAGTCCTTTTAGGAATGTAATGGTTAAAGACAGAAGAAAAAGGAGTAATTCTTAACAAACCCTCCATAGACTCTCCACAATGCTGTGCTTCCTGCAGCCTCTCTTCTTAAGTAGACAGAGATAACTCTTCCAATGTAATCTCCCTGATCAAAAAAAGAATTGAGACCACACATGTTTAAGACCCTTGGTATGGGCTTCCCTAATCCCCACTTCACCTTTCTGATCAGTCCAAGTGCTTATATCTGCAGAAAATCTAAGCAAATAGAGGCAACTTTGTAGAGAAGTGAATTGTGGGGAAGTCTGCTAAGATTACCAAGATTAATGAAAAAGACAACTATCCTTTAATAACACAAGATAAAATACCAGAATGATGCAGGGAACAAACAAACAAATCCCTTGGGTTTATGTCTTCACTTTAATAAAGTAGAAATATGTAGGCAGGAAATTATTTAAAAATTTTTTTCACTTTATGATGCTGTTCAAGTAAAACCTATATACTTTTAATTATAAATCATACAGAAATGACTTTGAGTATCTGTAAATTTGGGATCTGAGTTTTATGCTGTTGATGTGAATAGAAGGTGTGAGCCCTAGAATCTCCCAGGTTTGAGATCTCACAGACCTCATAAAGTGTTTTGAGGTAGTGTTAAGGTCAGGTGAATTTGATACTGACCATGATATTTTAGTCCTAGGAAAATATGAGATTTTTCTCAGAATCTCTTGGTCTCTGGGTATGTTGCTGAGTATTCTGTGATGGCACAGTTCATTCAGGCAAATGGATTGCTTTTCTTTTTTCCCCACCCTCCATATGACCAATTTCTGGCACTTGGCTTTCAATTCCTCTTTCCTCTGTCATTAGGTGAAAGGCTGCAGAGGAGGTGAATGATCAGACTGGCAAGCACTTGACTTCAACAGGCAGGCCTACAGAGATTTTGAAAGTTTCTCTGAAGTTCCATCTCAGTGTGATATATACAGGTTTTTATGTATAGTAGTGTTTTTTAAAACTGTGGATGGTGACCCACTAATATGTCATGAAATGGATTTATTGGTATTGACCAAGATATTAAAAAATAAAATAAGATAAATAGAATAAAAATATCAGTGTGCATTGTGTATAGTAAAGGTAAATATTGTTTAATGAAACTTCATTTATACATATAACTGTATGTCCTGGGTTATGATGTATAATTTTTTTTTTTTACTCCAGGTTGTGGTTAAAAATAAAGTTTGAGTAACACTGCCCTAGAGAGTAGGGCTGAGAATGTGGTCTCTATGGTTAGAAGGGTCAAAGAAAAGAATCTCAGCTCCATAATTATTAGCTGCCTGACCATCGGCAAGTTTCATAATCTCACTGGGACTCAGATTTCTCATCTGTAAAGAAAGGATAAAGATAGATCCGGCCTCAAAAAGTTATGTCTCTTGAGAGGATTAAAGCCTTTACTACAATGCTTGACACACACAGAATAACTGTCCAATAAATAGTAACTATTATAATTATCTATGAAAGTTGGTTATTGATTTGTTGTGTGTGTATGTGGAGGGAAATTGGCAATTCAAATAAGTCAAATGGGCCTGATTTCAGTGTAGAAACTGGGTATGGTCCCACTGAGTTCTCCTTAGCCCTAATATTCACTATTGTTCTTCTATCTAGAATGACATCTGATACCTCAGTTTGAAGCACTTGTTTGAAAATCAAGGCTCCCCCAATAGGAACACAATTCTTAAGATATTCAGAATAGCATAAGTTATACTTTGATCTCTATTTTCCTTTCCCAAAGTAATAAAATTGTGAATAGTAGATGTAGCAGTTGGCTAGTGTTGTACCCTCCTGAAAGTCTTCTGATATGGGAAGTACAGGGTTGTGCCTCTCTTGCTCCCTGAGGGGTCTCTGAATTTGTCAGTCTTCTGCCTCTAGGAACTAATTTCTTTCCTTCAGGCTGCACTTGTAGTAAACTCGTCCACACTAGGCTGTTCAGGGGTTGCTTAACACTATTATTAGTAATTCATTTAGGAATCACTTTTTTATTATTATGGTCATGTTTATTTTTAAAGCAGATTTATTAAGAGATAATTTATATGTTTACCCATTATGTGTGTACAATTTAGTGATTCTTAAATGAACAGTTCAATGATTCTTGAATTTATAGAGTTAACTATCACCACAACTCAGGTTTAGAACATTTCTATCACCCCAAAAAGATCCCTTGTGCCCAGCTGTAACCCTTCCAGCTCCAGCCCCAGGCAACCATTAATCTTTTTGTCTTTATAGATTTACCTTTTCTGGACATTTAGTCAGAATAAAATCATGCTGTGTGTGGTCCTTTTGGTCTGGCTTCTATCACTTAGCATAATGTTTTTGAAGTTCAGCCATTTTGTAGCATGTATATATATTTCATTCCCTTTTTTTGACGCATAGGTTTCTATTGTATGGATATGCATTTGTTTTTCCATTCCCAGTTGGTAGATATTTGATTGTTTCCACCTTTTGGCTGTTATAAATAATGGTGCTATGAACATTCATGTAAAAGTCTATGTATGCATGTATGCTTTTATTTCTCTTTGACAGATAACTAGGAGTGAGACTGGTGGTTCATATCCTAAAATTATGTTCAATTTTTTTTTTAAAAATTGCCATACTATCTTCCAAACTAGTTGTACCATTTTACTTTCCCACCAGCAAAGTATGAAGGTCTAGTTTCTGTACATTCTTGCTAACACTTACTACTGTCTTTTTGATAATAGACATTCTAGTGGGTGTGAAGTGGTAGCTCGCTGTAGTTATAATTTGAATTTTATTAATAAATAATGATGTTGAGTATCTTTGCATTTATTTATTAGTCATTTATATATTTTCTTTGCTGAAATGTCTATTTAAATCTTTTGTCAAAATTTTAACTAGGTGGTTTGTCTTTTTATTGTGTTAAGTGTTCTTTATATAATCTGGATACAAATCCTTTCTCAGACAGATGATTTTCAAATATTTTCTCTCAGCCTGTGGCTTGTCTTTAAATTTTCTTAAAGGTGGCTTTTGAAGAGCAAAGTTTTAATTAATTAATTTCTTTATGTGGATACCTAATCTTTAATAAGCTATTGCAGACTCCAAACAGTCATCCTTCATGGGGTTACATAACATTTTGATTCAATCTCTTTACTTGAAAAATAACCCATTAAATATTTTCAAGCAAAGTAAAATAGTTTTACTACTTTTTCCTATTAATACGTGTTTATTGTAAAAGATTTAGATAATAAAAACAAATGATATAAAAAGAAAGTGAAAATCTGGAGTAACTCAACCATCTGCAGTTAATCACTATTTACATAAGTAGTGTCCAGATATAAACCAAATGTGTTGACATACATAGACTTTTTAAACCATACTGTAATTATACTGTTGATTATACCACGATCATCCATGCTGTTCTATACCTCTTAATTTTCTCTTCTTTTTGTTTTGTTTATTAAGGTGGAAGCTTAGGTTATTAGTTTGAGAGCTTCCTTCTTTTTAATATGGGAATTTGAAGTTACAAATATCTCTTAAAGCAGTGCTTTATCTGTATCATAAAGTTTGATATATTTTTGTTTTCATTCAGTTTAAAACATTTTCTAAATTTACTTGTGAGTTCTTTTATGACACATCGATTATTTAGCAGTGTAATTTCAAAATATTTATTTATTTCTCAAATTTCTTTTTGTTGATTTATAATTTAATTTAATTGTGATTAGAGCACATACTTTGTAGGATTTTAAAGTCCTTTTAAGTTCATTGAACCTTGTTTTATGGTCTAGCATATGGTCTATCCTCACGAACGTTCCATGTACATTGGAAAGAATGTATATTATACTGTTTAGTGGGGTGTAGTATAGCTGTCAGTTAGGTCAAATTGGCTGATAGTGTACAATTCTTCTATATCTTTTCTATTTTATGTCTAGTTCTATCCATTATTATCATTGAATTGTCTATGTCTCCTTTCAGTTCTTTCAGTTTCTGCTTCATGTAGTTTGGAGTTCTGTTGTTAGTCATGTATATGTTTATAATTATTTATCTTCCTTATTAATTTATGCTTTATTAAAATTTTAAAAATTTATTTTTAATAGTCACCATGCTGTACATCACATCTCTGGGACTTACTTATCTTTTAACTGGAATGATACTTTATACATATAAAATGTCCTTTGTTTGTAGTAATATTTTTGTCTTAAAGTCTGTTTTGTCTGTCACTAGTATAGTGACTTATCTTTCTTATAGTTGCTATTTGCATGGTATATTTTTTCATACTTTACTTTCCACCTATTTGTATCTTTGAATCTAAGTGTGCCTCTTGTATACAGCATATAGTTGCTGGATCTTGTTTTATATTCAGTCTTCCTTTTGATTTGAGTGTTTAGTTTTTTTACTTAAAAAATTTTGTTTTTTAAATCTTCACCTGAGGATATGTTTTTGATTTTAGAGAAAGGGGGACAGAAAGAGAGAGAGAGGGAGAGAGAAACACTGATGTGAGAAATATCAATTGGTATTCAATTTAACCTCCTGAACATGCCCCACTGGAGATCGAACCTGCCACCTAAGTATGTGCCCTGACCGGGAATTGAACCTACAACCTTTCAGTGTATTGGATGGTGCTCCAACCCACTGAGCCACACCGGCCAGGGCTTTAATTGAAGTTTTAATTGAGATAATTGTAAGTTCACATGCAGGTCTAAGAAATAATACAGAGTGGTCCCTGGTACACTTTTTCTAGTTTTTTCCAATGGTAATGTTTTGCAAAGGAATTACAGTATAATGTTACAACCTGAATATTAACATTGATATGATTCATAGCTCTTATTCAGATTTCCCTAGTTTTATTTTTACTCATTTGTGTAGTGTGTGTGGTGAGGTTGGAGGGAAGTTGCTTTATTAAGTTCTATACAATTTTATCACCTGCCTACGTGTACCCAGCACCACAGTCAAGGTACCAAACAGTTCCAACACCACAAGGATCCCTCATGTTGCCCTTTTGTAATCACTCTTACTTCCCTAACACCACCACTTTTGCCCTTTTCTAACCCTTGGCAACTACTAATCTGACCTCTATTTCTAATATTTTCTCATTTTAAAATTATATATAAATGTAACCAGGCATTTTGTAACCCTTTGTGATTGGATTATTAGCTGAAGAAAATATGGAACACTTCATTAATTTGCATATCATCTTTGCACATGTGCCATGCTAATCTTCTCTGTGTCATGCCATTTTTGTGTTTGTGCTGCCAAAGTGTGCATAATCATTTATTTTTAATGTAGGTATTATATCTCCTAAGTTTTGTTTTCTATGTCTCATATTTCTTCTGATATTCCTCCTTTACAATCTTTTTTGTGGTGAATAAAATTTTTCTAGTGTATTAATTTAATTCCTTTGTATTTTGTTTTTAATTATATTTTTTTGGAATGATTTTTTTAGTGATTCTTCTGAAGGGATTATAGTATATATCTTAACTAAAACAATCTATTTCCGATAATGCTTACTTAATTCTAGTAAAATATAAAAACATTGCTCTATTCCCTTCTACCTCCTTTGTGTTATTGTCATATATATTACTTCTTTATATCTTATATTCCCCAAAATATAGTTTTATAATTCTTCTTCTTTGAAATTGCCTTTTAAATAAGTTAAGAGAAAATCTATCTTTATATTATCTTTTAATTATATAATTACCTTTATTCATGTTCTTTATTTCTTTGCATGGATTTGTATTACCATTTACTTTCAGCCTGAAGAACTCCCTTTAGTATTCTTTGTAAGGCAGATCATGTTTATCTGGTAATGTCTTTATTTTGCCTTCATTTTTGAAATATAGTTTTGCCAGACATGGGATTCTTGGTTGACAGTAATTTTTCTTTCAGTACTTTTGAGATGTCATCCCATTGCTTTCTGGACGTCCACCATTTCTGATGATAAATCAGCTGTTAAGCTATCAAGTCCCCTTCCTCATTAAATGTGATGAATTGTTTATCTTTTGCTACTTTCAAGATTTTCTCTTTTTCTTTGCCTTTTAACACTTTGGCTATGATGTGTCTGAGTGTGGATTTCTTTGTTTTTCTACTTTGAGTATATTGAGGTTTTTGGATGTGCAGATTAATGTTTTTGATCAATGTGGGGAAGTTTTTGGCCATTATGTCATCAAATATTTTTCTACCACTTTCTCTCTCTATTCTCCTTCTCAGACTCCAAGTATTTATATGTTGGTGCACTTAATGGTGTCTCACATGTCTCTCAGGCTCTGCTAATATTTCTTCATTAGATTTTCTTTCAGTCCTTTGGATTGGGCAATTTCTATTGATTTAATCTTCAAGGTTGCTAATTCTTTTTTCTGCCAGCTTAAATCTGTTGTTGAGCCCCTGTAGTGAATTTTTCATTTCAGTTGTTTTTTTTTGACTCCAGAATTTCAAAATGGTCCTTTTAAAATAATTTCTATATCCTTATTGACAGTCTATATTTGAATAGCCATTATTGTAATATTTTCTCTTAATTCTTTAAACATGTTTTCTTTTAGGTCTCTGAACATATTTATATAATATCTGCTTTGAAGTCTTTGTGTAGTAAGTTGATCATTTGGCATCTTTCAGAGACAGTTTCTACTGCCTGCTATTTTTCTTGTGTATGTGTCTCACTATCCTGTTTTTGTTTTTTACATGTCTCACAAATTTTTGTTGAAAATTGAATGTTTTTGATAATATATTGTAGAAATTTTGGATTTTGATTTCTCTCTCTCCTGGGCTTGTTGTTGCTATTTTTGTTTCTTGTTTATTTATTTAGTGATTTGCTGGGACTAACTCTATAGTGTCTCTCTCCCCAGTAGTGTGCAACTACTTATGTCTCTACTCAAGTTTTTTAAAAAAATATTTTTTATTGAAGTATAATTAAAATATAAAATTATATTAGTTTCAGGTGTACAACATAATGATTCAATATTTGTATATATTGTGAAATGATTACCACAATAAGTGTAGTTAACATTCATCAAGACATATACTACAAAAATATTTTTTTCCTGTGATAAGAGTTTCTAAGATTTACTCTCTTAGCTACTTTCAAATATGCAATACAGTATTTTCACTATAGTCACCATGTTGTACATTACACCTCTATGACTTATGTAGTTTATGACTAGAAGTTTGTGCCTTTGACCCCCTTCACCCATTTTGCCCACCTATCATTCCTTGCCTCTGGCAACCACCAATCTCTGTATATATCAGATCAGTGTTTTTTTTAATTCCACATATAAGTGAGATCATAAAATATTTGTCTTTATCTGATTTATTTCCCTTAGAACAATGCCCTCAAGTTCCATCCAATTGTCACAAATAGAGAGATCTCATTCTTTTTATGGATATGTAACATCTTTACCCATTCATCCATCAATTGACACTTTGGTTGTTTCCATATCTTGGTTATTTTAAATAATGCTACAGTGAATATGAAGGTGCATATCTTTTCAAATGAGTGTTTTTGTTTTCTTTGGATAAATAATGGCCCCCACATTAAAAAAAATAATTTTTGATATTATTTTTAAGACTGGTTTTCTGGGTTCACTCCTTGGTTCGCCTAGCTTAGTGAATAACCAAATATTGGTCAGAGCTTGTGTTTAAACACCTTGAGCCAGTAAGGCTTATGCCATTTGCCAATGGATCTGTGTGTTTAGGAAATGACATTTAAAGTTTAGGCAGTTTACAAGTCCTTCACAGATGTACTTTCTGTGCTTGCAATGTTTTACATTCATCCAGGGACAAGGAGCTCACTAAAGTTCTCTCCAGTGTCATCCAAGTGTAAGTACAGCCCTGTGTATACATATAACATTTCTGATGCCCTGGGATATGTGGGAGCTTATCAAGGCTGACTTTGTCTGTCTTGGTTCCTGAATCTCACTGATAAATTTCTTAACTTTCTTCTGTTATGCCCAATCATTATGGCAACCTTAGATTAGCTTCAATTTTGGTCTTCTTTTATTATTTGCCACCAAGATTGTTATTGTTTTCAGTAAGTCCCCAAGGCATGGGTTTTTCCATGTTTGCTCCAAATCAAGTCAGTCCCTCTAGCAGTGGAGTTGCTGGTGCTCATGACCTGCCTTGCCCTGGTAGAACTACATGTGCCTTGAAGCTGGAGTCTAGGGCATAGAACAACTTCAGGCAAAAACACAGTAACTCTCCCTGTTCTTACTATGATCAATAGTTTTTTATTGAATAAATACTTATCAGTTTGGTTTTAGCCTTTGGCTAATTTTCAGCTGCCAGAAATGGTTGTTTTTGACAATTTTGTCCAGTTGTTGCTTTTTTGGGAGGAGGATTTACCACGCTCCTCACTCTGCAATTCTGGAAGTCCTGCCCCAATAATGACCTTCTGTGTTTCTGTTCTCTACAGGCAGCACTTAAATTGGAACATAGCAGATTCATATCCAGAGTGCAGGCATACCACAGAGATGCTATGGGTTCAGTTCTAGCCCACTGTAATTATGTATCACATATACAATAATATTATGTCTAAAAAAATCATATACACCTTAATTTAAAATACTTTATTGATAAAAAATGCCAACCACCATCTGAGCCCTCAGTGGTTTGTAATCATTTTGCTGGTGGAAAGTCTTGCCTTGATGTTGATGGCTGCTAACTGATCAAGGTGGTGGTTGCTGAAGGTTGGGGTGGCAGTGACAATTTATTAAAATAAGACAACAATGAAGTTTGTTGCATCGATTGACTTTTCCTTTCATGAATGATTTCTCAGTAGCGTGCAATGTTATTTTATAACATTTTACCCACAGTTGAATGTCTTTCAGCATTGGCATCAATTCTTTCAAACCTTACCATTACTTTATCACCTAAGTTTATGTAATGTTCTAAATCCTTTATTGTCGTTTCAACAATCTTCACAGCATCTTCACCAGCAGTAGTTTCCATCTCAAGAAACCACTTTCTTTGCTTATCCATAAGAAGCAACTTCCCATCCATTAAAGTTTTATGAGATTGCAGCAATTTAGTCATATTTTCAGGCTCCAATTCTAATTCTAGTTCTCTTGCTATTTCCACCACATCTGCAATTACTTCCTCCACAACTTGGCTTAAGTATTTGGTGCAAAATACCGAGCTTTTGGCCTGTCTCAGATTTCGACATTCCTTCTTCATTAAGCTTAATAATTTCTAGCCTTCAATTTAAAGTGAGAGACTTGTGACTCTTCCTTTCACTTGAACACGTAGAAGCCATTTTGTAGGGTATTAATTGGCCTAATTTCAATATTATTGTGTCTCAGGGAATAGGGAGGTCCAAGGAAGGAGAGAGGTGGGGGAACACCCGTTCAATGGAGCAGTCAAAACACACACAACAATATTGATTAAGTTTGCTGTCTTAGATGGAGGTCATTCACAGTGCCCCAAAACAGTTACAAAGTAACATCAAATATCACCATAACAACTATATTAATTATGAAAAAATTTGAAATATTGTGAGAATTACCAAAGTGTGACACAGAGACATGAAGTGAGCAAATGTTATTGGAAACTGATGCTGATATACTTGCTTGATGCGGGTAGACACAAACCTTCAATTTGTAAAAAATAAAAAATAAATGCAGTATCTACAAAGTGCAATAGAGTAAAGAGCAATAAAATGAGATATGCTAGTTATGTCTGCATGTCTTGGGTGGGTCAAGGGTGGAGCAAATTCCATTGATATGTCTCCTTAGTAACTCCTCAACATTCAAAGGAGACTTACAGAAGGACTGAGCATCCTTTATTCAGAAAGAGACTGAGTAATGAATGCCCCAGAAGTTTGCCACTTCGTATGGCAGTGGATATGAAGGCTGGTGTAGATGGGTCCATACATGCATTTGAGGAATAGTCTTCAAGGTGGAGAATTGAGGAGGGACTGATGGCTCCTGTAGTGTTGTGGGGCCTCTGTGTGTTTGTCATAGGGAACCCCGCCCCACACAAAGCTTCTTGGAGTACCAGAACTGCTACATGCAAATGAAGTCCTTTGACATGTATTTTCAATTAATCAATGACTCTTACATAGAATAAACAAAGTTATTTTCCCCCTTAACAGTCTTAATTCAAAGGTTGTAATGCTAATTAAAATTGTGTTGTTTTTTTCTGATGTTGCTTCTGCACTGTTTTATGCACTGTCTTTTGCTTATTTTACCAATTATCTGTGCAATAGCACAGTGTCTAAATTGGTCTAAAAGCATCATTTTAAATTTAAAAACGACGTTTAAAAGCAGTAATCCCCACAAGTGTGTGTCTTATGAATGAGGGTGAGCATTTAACCAATTACTATGCAGCAACTGCATGCTGATTACAGAACAAATGCCTGCAGGGAGCAGCATCTCACATAACCCCATTTTAAAAAAGTAGATCTGTTTTTACTTTATCTTTCTCAGTTTTAGCTGGTGCTTTAAAGAGAGATGTGATTTTGCAGCTTTGGGAAGCACTTATCTATTTCAGGCAATTTTCAGAACCAAGAACTGGAGGAATTCAAGAAGAGGACTCTAGTACTCTGTTCTAAAAAATATTGTAGAAGCAGAGTGTCTTTGGTTTTCGTTAGCAAATGTCATACTAAAAGACAGAAATACAGCTTAGAGGAAGGCTTCAGAGGACAAATGGCAGGGGAGGTTCAGACAGCTATAACTTAGAGCTTTAGTCATCTTTAATGGAAATGGAGCCTCTAGCCAAGCCTAATATATAATGTATCATAAAACATATGTCTGTCAGTCTCCCAGGTACGATAAATAGGGAAAACACAGACCTCAAAGGGAGGCTATGGCAGGCCTTGCAGAGGGGCTCAAATTACTTGGCTTGTTGTGGGGAGTTGAAGGCTGTGGAGGAGGAATGATGTAATGTATATTTTTAGTGTTTCTAAGAAGTGACTGTCTCCAGCCTTGTTCTGATGGGTGGTGGGAGAGGGAATGGGAAAGGGAGGGGCTGGATTTATAGATCTGCATGGGAAAAATTAAGTTGG
Organism: Miniopterus natalensis; assembly: GCF_054644295.1. Taxonomy (NCBI): domain Eukaryota; kingdom Metazoa; phylum Chordata; class Mammalia; order Chiroptera; family Miniopteridae; genus Miniopterus; species Miniopterus natalensis. Next base: position 79,926,267 of record NC_142103.1, on the reverse strand, counting down.
GTGCTGTTTTACAGATGATTAAGCTCTTTATTTTTTATATGAAGGGTATATAGCATGGAAGATATGAGTTGCATCTAGCTGATGACATTTCACAGAACGCCCACTGCATTTGCATCTTACTCACCCTTTTCCCCTGGTGACACAGTGACCCAGGGGACGTGTTAGTAAAGATGGCTGTCTCTGTCCCCATGCTCAAAAACCTCAGTTACCCTCTCTCTCAGGGCGCCCTCACCCACCATCTGAATTTCCTGTTCTTCCAGCATGCTCTGCCCCTCAGCCAGATCATCCTGCCAGTAGATTCCTTTCCTTTTCCATTACTGAGCCTACTTCTTTGAGTACTATGAAAGACCTTGGGTGTAACCTCCATGACTCTCAGTTTCCTAATCTGTATAATGGGAAGAAAATTTGAGTTTCTTTGGGACTCAAATACAGGTCTGTTGACTTCAATTTTAAAGTGTGTTCTGTGGCTCACCACAGAATTGCTACACTCAAAATGTCATCTTGGCTGTGTTTTTCTAAACTATGCCATGCCTCTCCCTAGAAAAGCCCACTGAAATAGTTTTCTACATCAAGTTCTTTCAAAATAGATTGACCTTGATCCATTCATTTTACTTATGTTCAGAATTCTCTATACTTCTGGAACTTTCTATCATTCTACCTGTCCTGTGTCTCAGTACACTGGTGAACATGTGCTCAAGCATGTACATGTGCTCATAAACATGCGTGTACACACTCACACCTATACACAGCACCACGGAGCATCGAGGGAGTGGCTCTTTATGTGATATAATTTGAAGTTGTACTGAAACCAGTCTTTGCCCTAAAGTATGGAGAAAACAGCCCTTTATCTAACTTAAACAGCTTCATTCTTCTGATTCATGATGACATTTCCATACATGTTCTGCTAAGAACTACTAAATCATCCCCTCATACTTGGTGTACATGGACACAGATGGGGTTCCTGAAGACTGAGGACGAGCTTCTGTCAGGGGGGTAAATGGGCACTTAAGTATAATCTGCCTCATGTGCCAATGTTTCTCAGGATCAGCACAGTCTGCACAGCTGTGTCTGATTTTTTTTTTTTAATATATCTTTATTGATTTCAGAGAAAGGAAAGGAGAGGGAGAGAGAGAGAAACATCAATGATGAGAGAGTCATTGATCAGCTGCAGCCCGCAACCGGGGCATGTGCCCTGACCAGGAATTGAACCCTGATCGCCTGGATCCTAGGTCGACACTTAACCACTGAGCCACAGCCGGCCGGGCGTGTGTCTGATTTTTTGATGCTGCTGTCACTTAAGAATATTTAAGCATATTCGCAATTGCCCAGTTTCTCAATGATTTAAAAAACCCCTTTAGGGTCTATGCCCTTATTTTCTCCTTTTGCTGTCTCTTCTAATATTGTCTATAAGGATCTTTCTTTGGTAGAATGGCTTTAACTTTTGACCATGACCCAGTGTAAGAAATACATTTTATATTGCATCCCAGTACATACATGCATGTATACAAATATATAAGTGATGAAAACAAGGCTTTTCCAAAACTATAATAAAACTTCTTATGTGTCCGGTCAAATGCATTTTTATCTATTCTATTCTGTTCTACCCAATTTTAAAATTATGCTCTCAACTGGCTGTGGCAAAATTACTTACCAAACCATTTTCTCTTCTGGGCACAGAGCTAGTCTACATTTCCTAGCCTCCCTCATGGTTTGATGTGGCCAAGCACTGAATCTAGCTAATAAAATGTGGTCAGGAGTGATGTGTGCCTCTTTCAGGCCTGACCCATAAAAACCTTCCATGTGGGATCCACTAAACCCTTTTCCAATCCACTGGCTTGATGCAGACAAATTGACAATCTTGGAAGCTGCATGTTTAAGATGGCAGTGCTTCAGGATAGAGTGAACCTGAGGCCCAGCTCCCGAGTCTCTGGTTAGAACACCTATTTTGGTCTTTAAATGAGGAAAAATAAACTTCTATTGTTTTGAATCACTGTACATTTTGGGGTAGTTTATCATAGCAGCTAGCATTATCCTAACATACCCCCATAAACTCACCAGTTGACTCTGTTTTTAGCAACTATATCTATCATCCTTTTTAATTTAAAATTTTCTAAAGATAGATGTTTGACAGCACCCAACACCTCTTTTTGATTGCTCAGAACATATCAGACCCGCAAGCAGCACCTTGTAACTGAAGAAACCGCAAGAAACTGCTAAACAGATACTTGGATGCAGTTGTCATAATATATCTATGACAAGCATTTGGGCCCACATTCGTAGGCCACTGGTACTTAACCTAATCCTCCTGTGCTCAGATCACTGCATTTCTAAAAATGGAAAATTTAGGTAGTGATAGTGAGATATTTAACTGATTAGTATGGGGATTTCTTACTGTAGAATTTTGACTAAAGCAAAATTCCCCGCCTGGGATGCAGAATGAGGAAAAAGACTTCATTAAGGATGGTCAAAGCATAGCCTATCCTTTCCCTTACTTGTATTTTCTGAGAACTTTGAGATTTTATGGCCCCTTATTATGGCTCTTAAATGGTTATAAACTCACAGAATAAAGTTAGCCTGAACAGAGGACAGGCATCCTGGCCAGCTACAAATTCCTTCATCCCTGGGGGAAATAATCAAGAGAAGAATACACAGCATGTCATTCTTCAACTTCCTCCCTGTAGCTCTTCAGTCTTCCCTCTTCCTGTTTCCTTTCCTAGAACCCAAACTTCAAAGCCTAGTATTGCAGAAGCCCCTTTGCTGTGCTTTATCTTACACAGTCCTAACTTGAGAAGAGTGGCTTATTTCCTCCTGCTACGAGGGATACTAATGATACCTGAGATCTGTAAGCTCTAAAACTTCTAATGTGCAGCCAAGATTGAAAACCACCCTGGGAGCCTGCAGCCAGATCAGTGCATCTAGAACTCTCTGCGCATATCAATCACCAGGGGATCCTGTTAAAACATAGATTCTGTTTCACTAGGTCTGGGTTGGGCCTGAGATTCTGCACTTCTAAACTGCTCCCTGGTGATGTATTGGCCACTGATCGTTGTACCACACTTGGGGAGCAAGGAGCTGGTCAGATTGTTCTTTACCATTAATGCTGCAGGCTCTCATCTGGCAGAATAAGACGAGTCAGGGATCATTTCTTGCTTCTTATATTCATCAGGTGATATGACCCTGTTCCACAAGGAATACACTGTAAGGCTTAACAATCATCTCCAGACAAGGTAGGCTTCTTTTGCCAGACTGTGACAGATGCTGACTCTTAATTGCTGGGTACTCAGGTTATGCGGTGATAATTTTGGGATTCTTTATTTAGCTGGAATTCATTTTTTAATATAATCACTCCTAAATATTTCTGAAATTTTCTCTTTGAAAATTTCTTTCTGTGCCAAATAACCTTTCACACTGAATATTTTATACCATACTTTTATTGAAGAAATCATACAATACTGGCACTGGAAGCAATCTTAGAAGCCAGCTCACTCACTGCCCTGCATTTGAAGAGACTGGAGAAACTGCAGACTCATTCCTAGCATTGAAATATAATCTTCAAAATGTTAAAAGCATGACTTTCATACAAATATGGAATGAATATGTGTCAAAGATTTTATTCATCTCATGAATTAATGAGGAAAACAGCAAGGTGGTGAGGCTGGTTCAAAGGACAGGTGTAGATCAATATATATATTTATATATAGTCAGTCAAATAAATGTTGAAATTAATTTGCTAATAGAGACAATACTGGCAAATGTCTTATGGGACCATAAACTGTAACCTGTGGGGTCACCTTTTTTACTAGACAAAAGTATACAAATTAACTTCACAGTCCTAGGGCCCCAATCAGATAGAAAATAGCAAAGCCAAAGACAAGTGCATTCTCCTGTACAATCAAATAATTTTTGGGTGAGCCTGGTTAAAATGACATTGAAAGGATATATAATCATTCCCCTGCTTTAGTTTCCAGTTTTGGATAATTTTTCTTAAATCTAGACAGAATCTGAACAAGCACCAGGATCCCAGTACACTTTTAAATGTTCCTTTTCTTGGCAGATCAGCAATGACATAACTTTTACATTTTTAAGTTTTCTCTACCAAGACAATGATGTCAGATGACAGCTACATGGTGACACACTCCCTGGGCTTGCCCAGGGTTATATAGGGGCTCTAAAGCCACCCCTTTCTCTCCATTTAGTGGAAGTGTATGTATATGTGACCCTGGTATTTATTATGGGGGATATATATATATATATACACACACACACACACACACACACACACACATATACATACATACATATATATTTCACAGATATTCTTTTTATTTTAGAAACTATTCTTAAACTTAGCAACTTAAACTATTATTACTAAAAATATATTTACTCACAGCTCACATAGAAACTGACCTTAACATATCAGCATGGCACGACACTGCTTAAGGAACGCTGATTTATGAGAGAGAGCAAAGCTCCCACGTGTTTTACAAAATCCCATACTGCCTTGATTAAATATTTTTCTGTTTCTCTGTATCTTGCATTGCTTTGAGGTGTGGAATCTCAAATCCCATGTACTTGGACTGAAAACAAGAAGTACTGGAACACAGGGAGTTTGAGACACATTGGGGGATACTTAATGATTTACAGCCCCAAAATTACAACCCTGTGGTCACTAAGGACATAGGATGAGCTTCTAGTTCTTCATATGGTGTCTGTCAAGACTGTATCTTGACTATACATTAAGGACAAGAGTTTATTTTAAAAATCCTCTGTGTCACATATCTCAGTGGTTCTCCTCTGCTGAGAAGATGCTAAGGCAGGCTCACAGTGGCTTTAGGAACATGGTGAGGAGCCTTTTCCTAGACATGTCCTGAAACTCAAGGGAGGCCCCGCATGGCCATGTCTATACTCTGCAACATTGTCCCCTTGGCCATGGCTGATGGAGAGGTAAAAGCCCAACCCCACTGGGGTAGGTGAATCTTTGTCAGAAATTTTGCCTTAGAACAGAGAAAGACAGCACTGGAGAGATATTGGCACCAAGTCCCCGCTGATCATAGTTCTTTAGGGTGAAACTTGGTGAACGCTTTCTCCTGAGGGCTCCAGAACTGCTATAGATTTACATCAAATGGTCAGCTAACAATTCATTTGATTCTGTGAGATAAGTATTTTCTTCTTTTATTTTTTCAGCATCCTGTCTTAACATGCCATTAACACAGTTGGCTTATGGGAAACAAAACACAGGAGACTGAGTTAATATGCTTTTTTTAATCTTTATTGTTGAAAGTATTACAGATGTCCCATTTTTTCTACCATTGATCCCCTCTCCCACGCAATCATCACACCCCCAGACCTTCCCCATACCAATGTCTCTGTCCATGGGTAATACTTATAAACATCTAAGTTCTTCCATTAATCTTTCCCCACCCACTCCTCTATCCCCACCTTCCCTCTGAGATCCCTCAGTCTTTTCCATGCCTCTATGTATCTGGATCTATTTTGTTCATGAGTCTATTTTGTTTATTACATACCACATATGACTGAGATCATGTGGTACTTGTCTTTCTCTGCCTGGCTTATTTCACTTAGCATAATACTTTCTAGTTCCCTCTATGCTGTGCCAAAGGATAAGAGATCATTATTTTTTACAGCTGCATAATTGTCCATGGTGTAAATGTGCCACGGCTTTTTTTTATCCACTCATCTACCGATGGACACTTGGGCTGTTTCCAGATCCTAGCTATTGTAAATTGCACTCCTATGAACATGGAGGTGCATAAGTTCTTTGTGATTAGTGTTTTAGGTTTCTTAGAATCTGTTCCCAGAAGTGGGATCACTGGGTCAAGTGGCAGTTCAATTTTTAATTTCTTGAGGAAACTCCATACTACTTTCCTTAGTGGCTGCACCAGTCTGCATTCCCACCAGCAGTATACTAGGGTTCTCTTTTCTCCACACCCTCACCAGCAGTTTTCATTTGTTGATTTGTTCATGGTAGTCATTCTGACAGTTGTGAAGTGATACCTCATTGTGGTTTTAATTTGCATCTCTCTGATGGTTAGTGACTGAGCATTTTTTCATATGTCTCTCAGTCATTTGTATGTCCTCTTTGGAGAAGTGTCTATTCAGGTCCTTTGCCCATTTTTTTAATTCGATTGTTTGTCTTCCTTTTGTTAAGTTGTATGAGTTCCTTATATATTTTAGATATTAACCCTTTATCAGATATGTCATTGGCAAATATGTTCTCCCATACACTCGGCTCCCTTTTCATTTTGTTGATGGTTTCTTTTGCTGTGCAGAAGTTTTTTATTTTCATGTAGCCCCATTTGTTTATTTTCTCCTTTGTTTCTCTTGCCCTAGGAGATGTATCGGCAAACATATTGCTATGAGAGATATCTGAGATTTTGCTCCCTACGGTTTCCTCTAGGATTTTTATGGTTTCATGTCTTACATTTAAGTCTTTTATCCATTTTGAGTTTATTTTTGTATATGGTGTAAGTTGGTGGTCTAGTTTCATTTTTTTGCATGTATCTGTCCAATTTTCCCAACACCATTTATTGAAAAGACTGTCTTTATGCCATTGTATATTCTTGCCTCCTTTATCAAACATTAGCTCACCATAATGGCATGGGTCAATTTCTGGGTTCTCTGTTCTGTTCCACTGATCTCTATGCCTGTTCTTGTGCCAGTACCAGGCTGTTCTGATTACAGTGGCTTTGTAGTATAACTTGATATCTAGTATTGTGATCCCTCCAACTTTGTTCTTCTTTCTCAAGATTACCATGGCTATTCGGGGTGTTTTTGATTTCACATAAGTTTTCGAAGTGTTTGTCCTAGGTCTGTGAAATATACTGTTGGTATTTTAATAGGGATTGCATTGAATTTATAGATTGCTTTGGGTAGTATGGACATTTTAATGATGTTAATTCCTTTAATCCATGAACATGGTATATTCTTCCACTTGCTTATACCTTCCACTATCTCTTTTTGTAACGTCTTAGGGTTTCCCGAGTACAGGTCTTTCATTAAGTTTATTCCTAAGTATCTAAATTTTTTTATTGCAGTGGTAATTGGTATTTTTTTTAGTTTCTCTTTCTGAGAGTACATTATTGGTATATAAATATGCCATTGATTTCTGGGTGTTAATTTTTATCCTGCTATCTTGCTGAATTCATTTATTAAATCTAGTAGTTTTTTGGTGGAGTCTTTAGGATTTTCTAGGTACAATATCATGCCATATGCAAATAATGACAGTTTTACTCCCTCCTTTCCAATTTGGATGCCTTTTATATTTTCTTCTTGTCTGATTGCTGTGACTAGGATTTCCAGTACTGTGTTGAGTAAGGGTGATGAAAGTGGACATCCCTGTCTTGTTACTGTTCTTAGGGGAAATGGTTTTAGTTTTTGCCCACTGAGTATGATGTTGGCTGTAGGTTTGTTCAATATGGCCTTTATTATGTTGAGGTATGATCCCTCTATTCCCACTTTGCTGAGAGTTCTTATAAAAAATGGGTGTTGGATTTTGTGGAATGCTTTTCCTGTATCTATTGATATGGTCATGTGATTTTTGTCTTTCAGTTTGTTTATGTGATGTATCATGTTTATTGATTTGCAAATATGGTACCAGCCTTGCATCCCTGGAATAAATCCCACTTGGTCATGTTGTATGATCTTTTTAATATATTGCTCAATCTGATTTGCGAATATTTTGTTGAGGGTTTTAGCATCTATGTTCATCAGGGATATTGGCCTGTAATTCTCTTTCTTTGTAGTGTCTTTATCTGGCTTTGGAATTAGGCAAATGCTGGCCTTGTAAAAAGAGCTTGGAAGTGTTCCTTCCTCTTGGATTTTTTGAAATAGTTTGAAGAGTGTAGGTGTTAGTTCTTTTTTGAATGTTTGGTAAAACTCCCCCGTGAAGCCATCCAGGCCAGAACTTTTGTGTGCTGGGAGCCCTTGGGTTACTGCTTCAACTTCATCAGCAGTTATCAGCCTATTCAGGTTTTCTGACTCTTCCTGATTGAGTTTTGGAAGGTTGTATTTTTCTAGGAATTTGTTGATTTCATCCAGGTTGTCCAGCTGGTGGCATATAGTTGTTCATAGTATTTTCTTAAAACCCTTTGTATTTCTGTTGGGTGAGTTGCTATTTTACCTCTTTCATTTCTGATTTTGTTTTTTTGGGGGGTCTTTTTTCTTTGTTTCTTGATGAGTCTGGCTAAAGGTTCATCAATCTTGTATATCTTTTCTAAGAACCATCTCTTGGTTTTATTGATCTTTCGTATGTTTTTTAGTCTCTGTGCCACTTATTTCTGCTCTGACCTTTATTATTTCCTTCCTTCTACTTACTCTGGGCTTTTCTTGTTCTCTTTCTAAGTTTTTAAATTATAGGGTTAGAGAGTCTATTAGAAGTTTTTCTTGCTTTTTCAGATAGGCTTGTAGTGCTATGAAGTTCCCTATCAGGACCGCTTTCATTATGTCCCATAGATTTGGAGTTGTTGTGTGTTCATTTTCATTTGTTTCCAGGAAGTTTTTTCTTTCTCTCTTGATCGCTTTGGTAACTCATTCATTTTTTAAAAACGTGCTATTTAGCCTCCATGTGTTTGAATGTTTTTGAGTGTTTTTATTGTAGTTGATTTCTAATTTCATGCCATTGTGATCTGAGAAGATGCTTGAAATGATTTCAGTCTTCTTGAACTTGTAGAGACTTGTTTTGTGTCCTAACATGTGGTCTGTTCTTGAGAATGTCCCATGTGCACTTGAGAAGAATGTATATTCTGCAGCTTTGAGGTGGAATGTTCTTTAAATGTCAATTTAATCCATATGACCTACTGTGTCATTTAGGGTCACTGTTTCCTTGTTGAATTTTTGTCTGGAAGACCTATTCAGTGGTCAGTGAGGTGTTAAATTCCCCTGATATGACTGTATTGCTGTCAATCTGTCCCTTAAAGTCCTCTAGAATTTTTTTTATAAATTTAGGTGCTCCTGTATTGGGTGCATATATGTTTATCAGGGTTATATCTTCTTGTTGGATTGATCCCTTTACTGTTATGTAATGACCTTTTCTGTCTCTCATTATGGTTTTCATTTTGAAGTCTATTTTGTCATATATGAGTATTGCTACCCAAGATTTTTTTTCATTTCCATTTGCATGGAAAAATTTTTTCCACTCCTTCACTCTCATCTTTTGTTTTGAGGTGGGTCTCTTGCAGACAGCATATATTTGGGTTATGTTTTTTTATCCATTCACCCACCCTATATCTTTTTATTGGAACATTTAATCCTTTTACCTGTAAGGTTATTATTCATATTTACTTATCTATTGTCTTTTAATTCTTTATGCCTCTGTTTCTGTCTCTCTCTATTTCTACTTCTAATTACAGCAGTCCCTTTAACATTTCCTGCAATGCTGGTTTGGTGGTGATAATCTCCTTTCATTTTTTTTGTTGTTGTTGCTGTTGTTTTTTTTGTTTGGGAAGCTCTTTATTTCACCATCTATTTTGAATGATGGTCTTGCTGGATAGAGTAGTCTTGGTTTCAGGTCCTTGTTTTGCATTACCTTGAATACTTCATGCCATTCCCTTCTGGCTTGTAGAGTTTCTGATGAGAAGTCAGCTGACAGCCTTATGGGAGCTCCTTTGTACGTAACAGATTGCTTTTCTCTAACATCCTTTAAGATTCTCCCTTTGTCTTGGATTCTTGGCATTTTAATTATGATGTGTCTGAGTGTGGGCCTCTTTGGATTCTTCTTGCTTGGGACTCTCTGTGCCTCCTGAACTTGAGTGAGTTTTTCTTTCACCAGATTAGGGAAGTTTTCTGCCATTATTTCTTCAAACAGCTTCTCTAACCCTTGCTTACTTTTGACCTCTTCTGGTACTCCTGTGATGCAAATATTATTATGTTTCATGCTGTCCCACAGCTCCCTTAGACTGTCCTTCCATTTTTTATTTGTTTTTTCTTTTTGAATTTCTGATTGAGTGATTTGTTCTACCCTGTTTTTTAATTTGCTGGTCCAGTCCTCAGCTTCCTCTAATCTGCTGTTTACTCCTTCCAATGTATTCTTTATTTCTGCTATGTCATTCTTCATTTCTGACTGGTCATTTTTCATAGTTTCCATATCTTTTTTCATGCTATTGAGCATCCTTACAATCAGTATTCTGAAATCTATATCTGAGAGATTGCTTATGTCCATTTCATTTGGCTCTTTTTATGGAGAATTCTCTTGTTCTTTCATTTGGGGCTTGTTTTTTTGTCTCCCCCTTTTGGCTGCCTATTTGGGTTTGTTTTTATGTATTAGGTACATCTGCTAGAACTCTCAGTCTTTTTGGAGGGTCTCTGGTACAGGCCAATGTCAGACGCAGTTTGTGACTGGCCCTGAGTACCCTGTTTGTAACTATCAACAACCCACGGCTTGAGGTCTCCCCTGCTGGGGCTGGGTGCAGTTGGACAGGACCAAGAGGCTCTTCATAGCCTGCTTTTCCAAGACCTTGGTCCTGAAGCAGATCAGGCCAAGACTCAAAGTACTCTGAGGTTTGCCTCTGGCTGCAGGCTTATTAATCTGATTCTCTTAATGAGCCTCAGGCTGTAGAAACTCCTATGGGTAGGTGGAGAGGTTTTCCCAGAGGGTGGGGCAACCCCCCACAGGCAAAAGCAGCAAATTGTTTCCCTGAGAAAGATGTACTTTGCAGTATGGAGCAATCACTCAGTACAGGAATTCAGAGGGTTGCCTTCTGATCTCAATCTCCAGAGCCCACAACCCTAGATTCTCCTCACATAGCTATAGTCCACTCTGCCCTCCCTCTGGGGAGCCCAAAGTGAGTGGCTGCACATGAAACTTTGTGTGTTGGCTCTTTAAGAGGGTGTCTGCATTTCCAGCCATCTCTCCCTGGCAGACAGAAACCTGGCTGCTTTTCACAGCCAGATGTTATGTGGGCACCTTTCTCAGTTCTGGTGCTCTTGGATGGGAAGCCCAGCCTGGGGTTTAGACCCCAGAGTCCTCTGTGGGAACCCCCCACAACTGAGATGTCCCTCTGGACCTTCAGCTGTTGCCTTTGGGAGCCCAGCCAGCCGTCTCATACCTCGGCATTTCCTACCAGCCACTATGTGGTCTCCACTTTTCCACCTTGGTTATGAGAGTGTTCTCCAGCTCATCTTCAGGTGCAGTGATTATTCAGGATGGTTTTTCTATATTTTAGTTGTAATTCCTGTTTGGTCCCATGAGAGTGTCAGTGTAGCCTGGATTTTATTTCTTTATGCTCTTTTTATGATAAGTGTTTTTCTATTAAATTTCACTCTACCTTTTCTTGTTGTTAGTTTTGTCAAAGTAGACTTAAATTGCTTAAAAGTGAGAACACTTTAACCAGTGGAGGCCTCTCCAAAGTAAAGAGGTAGATGGAGGCTGTCTGGCTTGAGTGAAGAGACTTTGGTTCTAGCCTTAGTTCTGTTACTCATTGGTGTGACCATGAATAAGCCATGTAAATTCTTTGAACCTTTATTTCCTCTGCCATCATAAAAGGGGGTGGGCTAGGAGAGTCTTAAGGTTCTGAGGCAGTTTTACCAAGTGGCTTCAAAACTCTTTTACATCCTTTATTGAGAGTTGGGGGTGTATGTTCGTTTGCCTTGAATTTGGCGGACCTGTGACTGCTTCAACCCAGAGTGCATGGCAGGAGTGATGCTGTGTGACTTCTGAGGCTGGTTCCTGAAAAACAATGCAGCTTCTCTTTTGTTTTCTAGGACACTTGTGCTGGAGCCCCAAGCACCTATGTAAGAAGTTAGGCTACACTATGGAGGCCTTACTGTGATGAAGCCCAGGGGCCACGTGTAAGTGTTATATTGTAGTCTCAGTTGAGCTGCCTTTCAACACCCAGTATCAACTATCAACCATGTGAATGACCATCTTGGATGTCCAACCCAGTGTAGCCTTTTGGTGACTGTGACTCTAGCTGACATCTGCTTGCAACCACATGACAGACCCCAAATGAGAACTGTCCAGGTAAGCCCTTCCCAAATTCCTGACCCAAATTCTCCTTCTAAATTCCTGTGACCTTCGTATAATTATTGTTTTGTGCATAGTGATGGAAAATGTCCCCTCTGGCCTTGACACTCATCCACTCTCTCCTTCCATTCTTCTATCAGTCCATCTAATTCCTCCATCCAGCCAGCATTTTTAAAGATCTGACTCTACATAGACTGGGGCCTCAAAGATGAATCAGTCACTGTCCAGTCACTGTCCACTGCCTTGCAAAGCTTACAGATCATATGGGAAGGGGAGAATCAGCATGTGTAAAACCAGGACAAAGCCCCAGAAACATTATAAAAGCGTGACAAGAAGGCGTGGGCAGCACATTTGGAAACTGTGCATTAGGAACAGTTAAGTCTGATTGGTGAGTAAGACAGATAAGGTCCTGGCTCTTGTGAGTCGATGTCCTAGTGGAAGATATAGTCAATAAAGGAATAAATAAACCAAGGGACCACATTGGCAGTGGTGAGGATGGGGTGGAGTGGGTGAAGCTGGGGCATGGGAGGCCAATTATGAGGCTGAAGTGAAGTCCAGGTGAGAGAGGAGGGGGAAGAGGACTAGGTAAGAGAGATGGAGGGAAGGCTGACGGGAGAGCCAAGCAGCAGTGGGTATGCTAGACTGGATATGGCAGTCAGTTGAAGTGGCTGGCTGGGTTGGTTGGTCCACATCATTTCTAGGTTCTTATACTTCTTGGTTGGAGGACACTTTGCCCATCCAAGGGGCCACCCTTGGACTTTCCTTACTAACTTCCATATCAGAACTTGCCTTTGGGAAAGATTCTGACAAAGGCATTCACAAGAAGGTACCAGTGACCAATAATAATATTTATTGTGGTGTCTTTTCATGGGGCCTAACATTTAAATTAAGAGAAATGAAGCTTTAAGGCTCAGAATGTCTAGAATTGACAGAAGGGGGCTTGTATACAACTCAAGTCAGCCTGAGTCAAAAAGGGGTGAATGCAGCAGGGCTAAAGGAGGGACATCCAAAGTCCCTTCCTCTTCCTTCTCTGGATTTCTGTTTCTTCTCTCTGCTTCTCCCCATGGCTCTTCAGCATTCTTCTGTGTTTCATGTTGAATGGCCTTTTCTGCATCTCTGAGCACATGGACCAAGCATGGCAGCCCTAAACGGTGTCCTTGGCCCCTAAGTTTGTATCACCTTATATGGCTTTCACCTGTAGCTGAGTACCATTTTCAAGTTTTGGTGAAGAAACTATAGTCCAGCTTGGATCTAAGTCTCCTCTAGTACACTAAGCTGTGGGCAGGCTTGGGCAATCATGAAAAGGTTGCCTGGGCAGGTCTTCTCTGAGCAGAACACTGCATGAGGAGGAGATATTAGCCAACTCTATTGCATTAGAGGTGAGCTTTTGGGTGGAAGGCTCCCCTGGATGCAGACTCAATCTGATATCTGATTTCTCATAAGGTCAAATTTGCCCTAAGGGACTATTCTGAAGACTACTTAGGCAGCTATTGCTTGAAACATCCTTCCCTTAGCTGCACTGTTCCAAAAGGAGATGAAAAAAGTAACAGCTGGTGGTTTGTTTTTATTCTTTTAAATCTCAGATGACTGCAGTTGTCTGTTAATTAACCTCCAGGAAAGCCCTCCTTTACTTTGTTTCCTGTGGTAGACTGATGGGCATTTAAGCCTAGACATGGTGGCACCTATACTGCAATTTTGCTTGCTCTGTTTTCCCAGAAGTTAAGGTAGATGCATCCCCTGTTGACTCAGTTGCTACAATAAAGAAGAGAGTGGTGTTTCTGAGAAAATCCTGCCCACTCAAGCCTCAGAGAGGGGCAGGACACTAGCCTGCATTGAGCCCCTATTGTGTGGCAGGCACCATGCCAGGAACACTTTTTCCAGCCTCCTTTATTGATCTCATAGCAATGATGTGATGCTCAGCAGAAAGTCCCATGTAGTGTGTGAGTTTGTAACCACACCACTTCTTATTTAGATCTTACCTTTTTTCTGTACTCGGAATCATTATAGTTGTCCTTGTTTCTTGGCGCATAAAGTGAAGGCACAGGACTGTTGGATCCCTTGTTTTTGAAGTGACACAGCACAACTGTATTAGGAAAGAACCCACCCCTAGAATCCTTTGGTACTTCTAAGCAGGATGATTTCCATGTATGTGGGATTTGCTGTGGGCAGTATTCTTTTGTGAAGCACAAGGGACCAGAAGGAGAGACACCTCAAATAGAAGGTTTGAACTTAAGTTTTCTTCTAAAAAGCTCTAACATTTAGTATCGTGCCTCTCGAAATGGAAGAATTCCTTTAACTGACTTCAAACAGCATCTTGTGCAGTAGTGTGTACTTTCTCAGGTTGACTAAACATTGTTCAGTTGCTGTAATGGAATTCCTAGTAACTTTAGAACCCTCCAGGATTAATTCCTAGTTTCCTACACTGAGGAGTCTGTCAGGAGAAAGGTGACCAGGAAGTATTGATGTTGGTATTTAACCCAAAAGCTGTAAATGACTGGCAATTCTGTAGCTGTAATAATAGATTGCTGAATTGTATTGACCACCTCAGTGACACAAGGCACCTTATTTGATTTTCACAATGATCCTAAAATTTAAGTGGTGTTATTCTAGCTTTAGAAAGAAGGAGACTCTAGGTTCAGAAGTTAAGTAATAACTTGCTCTGGAGAATCAGAAGAATGCAGAACTTAAGACACATTGATTCAAACCCTGGCTTATGGCTTCTTAGGTATAGGATCTTAGCCTCAGTTTCTCATTACATTTTTATTAGTGCAAAAAATATGGTGATGGTCAAAGTCGCCTATTTTAGAGTGTTTAGGTGAGGATGAAATAAAATCCTGTATGTTTGGCTGCTGCTCTGACTACCTCATAAGGCCACACAGCTCATAAGTGGTAGGCCTGGAACTTGAACCCAAGGCTGTTGGAGTCACAGCTTGCAACATTCTATACTGCCTGCCATGGAAATATTTTGATTCCAAAATGAAGGTAGAGTCGTGTCAAGAAAAAATTTGGGGGTTTGGAGTCAGCTCCTAAGTTTCACTGATGGGTAACGGTTCCTCTTCCCCATAAACCCACACATACATATTTATTTGAAACCATTTCTGTATATATTTAAGGAAAATTCTGTTAGGATGGGGCAACAGAAATAATACCATGATGGAGAATGTGTGCTTATTGACAGATATTAGTTCTGCTAGGCACTCCTTTTGTTCTTATTGTTTTTCTTCATAAATCAACTTCATTGAAGTATAATTTACATTTAATAAAATGCACCAATTTTAGGTTTGATGAATTTTGAAAAATAAATACATCTGTGAAACCACCACAATAATCAAGCTACAAAGAATTCTCATCATCCCAGAAAGTTCTTTCACTCCCCTTTGTAGCCATTTCCCCCGCTCCCAGCCCTAGGTACCCACTGATGTGCTTTCCATCACTATAGAACCTGCCTGTTCTAGAATTTCATATAAATGAAACCATAGTTTGTACTCTTTTGCTTCTGGATTCTTTGGCTTAGCATAGTGTCTGAGACTCATCTATGTTGCTCTGTGTGTCAGTAGTTTACCCTCCTCCCCTTTTTGCTGTGTAGTATATCCTTGTGTGGATATGCTCACATGTTTATTCATTCATCCTTACAGGCAATCAGTCATTCAACAAAGGTTAGGGCCAGAGAGAACCATCTTAGACCTTGGCAACTAGGACCCCTCCCTGGGCTCTGGGCTTTAGAGTACCTCCCTTTGACCCTCCTCCAGACACATTCTTCCCCATGAAATGGCTATGGGGCCAAGGAGGTGTGACTACCCAGAACCCTTGCCTCGATACCCAGAACCAGACAATCCCCTGACCAAATGTTCCTGAGTCTGCTGCCAGAACCTGCATGAGCCTTTCCCCTGGATCAGTACTCCTGTGATAGTTGATATAGACTAACAGTGCCCACCCCAAATTCATATGTTGAAACTTAATCTTCAATGTATTTAGAGGTGGGGCCTTTGGAAAGTAAATAGGTCATGAGGGCTCTGCCCACATGAGTGAGTTTAGTATCTTATAAAAGAGACCCCAGAGATCTCCCTTGCCCCTTCCACTATGTGAGGACACAGTAAAAAGATGGTCATGTATGAACCAGGAAGCAGGCTCTCACCAGACACCAAATCTGCCAATGCCTTGATATTGGACTTCCTAGCTTCCCAAATGGTGAGAAATACATTTCTGTTGTTTATAAGCAGCCAGTCTATAGTGTTTTTTATAGGTACCCAAATGGACTAAGACAACAGTGCTATGCCTCCAAGCCTAAGGAGTGGCTGTCTGCAGGGGGAGATGGGGGTGTGAGGGGTAGGGGGTATAGGGAGAATACATGAACCTTGAACATGTAGGCTGAGCTGTCCATGCCCATGCATACAAGTCTCATGAGAAGAGAAGAGGGGATCTACTGTAAGCTGGGGGCCTTAATTTGTATTCATTGCCCAGCCCACAAGTGATAGGGGTGGCCGTGTGACCATAGGTGCAGAAGCAGAAGGGAAGAAGAAATAAAAACTGTAAGGAGACAGAAAACCAATTTTAGAGGTTACAGAACAAGGGGTTTTAGTATTAGAAATGATTTTAGATTTCATGTTGTCATATCCTTTAATTTCACAGATGAGAAAACTGAGGCCCAGAGAGGTTAAGTGACTTCTCTAAGGTCACACAGCTACTTAGTGGCAGAACCAAGATAAGAAGTGAGATTTTCGAATTGTAGGTCAGAGCTGTTTTAATATATATAAGAAGAGTGATCTTCAAACACTTTTGTTTGCATATCCTCTAAACTATTTTTGTTAAACTGTGACCTCCTTTAAATATTTTAAAGTTAACTTCTAAAATATTTTAAATCTTAACTTCAATAATTGCAAAGAATTTAATTTCCAATGTATTGCAAATACTGTCATTTATGTTACACTTAGAGATGGAATGTCACACTTACAAGTGGAATCTACCCATTGATACCCATTAAAATCTAATTAAAAACACACAAGCCCTTCCTTAAAAGATAGATATTTTATATCATTCCCTTTTCTCCTTAAACTTGAATTTTCTTTCTATTCTCCCCAAAATATTGTCCTAATATACTTTATGCTTTAAAGATTTTTATTTATTACTCTATTATAATTTCCTGCATAAACACTGACAGACATACATTGAAATTATACATTCATTCATTTATTAAACAAATATTTATTGAATGCTTATTATAGGCCAGATATTGTCCTAGGTGCTGGCCTAGTAAACAAAAACAGACAAAACTCTTGGAACTTACTTTATGGTGAGGGAGATATTCAATATAAAGGATAAATAAATAAAATATGTAATTTTAGATATTGAAAGTGCAGAGAAGGGAAACAAAGCAGGGAAAGGAGGTCTATAATGTCAGGTGAGAAGTTCTGTTGATATTTTTGATAGGAAGGCCTCCCTGAAAAGATGACTTTTGTAAAAACCTGAAGGAAGTAAAGGATCCTGTAATATGAATATGAGGAAAAGAGTATATTAGGTAGAAGGGGTAGCTGGTGCAAACACTCAGACTAGAGTGTGCCCGTCATGTTTGGAGAATGGCAAGAAAGCCAGCATGATTGGAGCCAGGAGATGGAGAGTGGAGGCCATAGGAAATGAGCTCAGAGGTCTTGAGTAGTAAGATTATGTAGGACCTTGTAGGATATTTTATGGATTTTTAGCTTTGACTTATTATGGAGGGTTTTGAGCAAAAAAAATATGTCATCTGACTTAAGCTTTAACAAGATCTTTCTGGCCACCTTGTTGAAAATTGACAGAAAGGGGCTATGGGCCAAAGCAGAGAGAGCTGTTAGGCCTGGTGCTGGATAGCTTTCATTTGCTCTTCAGATCTACTCTCCATCTTTTTCCACCCTCCTCTCTACCCTGGAGGTTGACCTCTATGTACTGCAATGATGGGCTGCTTGCTCTCTGGGTTCCAGTAGGTTTAGCTAATGGGCACCAGTTGGAGATGAGAGGGGGGAGGAAAATGAGATCAAGGCATTTATTCCACTTATTCCTCTGGTCCTATCCCTGCCGAGTCACTGCAGGTTGGCTGTGTCCCACTACCTAGGGCCACTATCAGGTCCCCTTATAGCTACCCTTTTGAAGTTTTGGTAATTGCTCTCTTCTGTTGCTCGTTTAGGCCTAGAGGTAGACATGGAATTTCCTTCAATGAGTCCCTGGTGCTTTATCATCCCTTAACCCTGGCCACAACTTTGCAAGCATAGTCCCTTAATCAACCTCTCTTCAGTTACCCCTTTTGTGTGCTATCTATTTCCTGTTGGGGCTCTGGCTCTTTTGGTTATTTATTGGGGTATAAAAAAAAAACACTACAAACTTAATGGCTTAAAATAATGACAATCATTTATTTGCTCATGATTTTATAATTTAGGCAAGGCTTGGCAGGTATAGCTCATCTTCATCCCATGTGGCATTGGCTAGGGTAGACAAGACTGGAGGATTCACTTCGAAGGTGTCTCACTCATATGGCTGGCAAGTTGGTGCTAGCTGTTGTCTAGGAGCTTAGCTGGGGCTGTTGGCCAGGGGCTTTGATTTTCTTCCGAGTGGGCTGTTAGTTCTTCCACACAGCATGGAGGTTGGGTTCTACAAGGCAGGAAACAAAAACTGCCAGTCCTCTTAAAGCCTAGGTCCAGAACAGGCACAGGATCACTTCTTCTATATGCAATTGGCTAACGCAGTCAGAGGCCAAGGCTAGATTCAAGAAGGTAAACAGGAGCACAATGAATTTATGGCCATCTTTAATGCAACATGCCAACTGACACAGGAGGTTGTTGCCATAATTTGGGTAAGAGATGATGATGGTTTGAACCAGGGTGATGGTGAGAAGTGGTTGGATCCTGGTTATAGTTTGAAGAGAGCTGAAAGGGCTTGCTGATTGGATGTAAGGTGTGAGAGATAGAGGAATGTTGTGTTAATCTGTGTTTTCTCAAAAACAGATGCCCAGATAGAATTAAACATGTAATCACTTTATTAGTATTATTTCCTATATGAAAGGAAATAGGGAAGGAGCCAGGGAAAGCTAGGTGAGCCATCAGACCATGATGGAAGTCTGACCCTGGACAAAGGGGAAAAGGAGAGAAGGTTGGGTGAAAGAGTCCCAGGCCACCACGCTGTCTAAGGAAGTTTTGGCAAAGCCATTGGAGAGTTTTTGAGCCAAACTTGGCCAATGAAGGAGTTCTGTGTCTCTGAGGAGTGGGTCTTCCTTAGTATCTCTGGCGACACTCAGTTATTGGTGGGGAGCAGTTCATGGAAGAGGTGGCTTCAATGCAAATGTGATGATGGATTTCAAGCACAGCATCTGGAACTCTCAGTCAATTACACACCCTTTATAGGGGGTCTGTGAAGCACATTCTCACAGCTGCCTCAGGGCTAAAGAACAACTTTAAAGTTTTTGACCTGAGCAGCTAAAAGTATGAAAGTGCTTTAACTGAGCTGTGAAAACCTTCAGGAAGAGCTTGTTTGAGGAGGACTATCAGAAGTATAATTTTGGACATGTTAAGTTTGCTATTACATCACAGTAGAAGTATCAAAGAGGCAAATGGATAAACATGCCTAGATTTGGGGGAAGATAATGATGTAGATACTAAGTTAGGGACAGCAAGATTATAACTGTTAAAAAATCTTCTCAATGAAATTATCATTACTATATTATTGGCACCAAATTGATCAAAATAACATACATATATATCAAATTTTGGTACATAAAATGTAAATTATTAAACATGAATGTAAAATTTTATTGGAAATGTATCTCTTTATAAGATATATCTGTGAATGAATATTACTTATTGTTAGAAAGAGGCAGAGTTCAGCATCAACTGTATTCCCATTTTTCATAAATCTAGTTCACATAAATATGCAGATCAGAGTGGAAAGAGTTTTATTATAGTAACATCACTTGGTTCTTTAAACTCCTTCTGCATCATATGCTTAAGATCCTTTAGTAAACTATAATTAAAAATTATTTTTAATTATCAGCTGACAACTCCAGTAGGTCTTCCTGCAGTTTTGGTGAAAACAAAGAATTGGACACCACCTGACTTGCAACAAGATTTGTTACTCAATGATTAAAGTTATTTGCTTTGTCAACACCACCCCTAAATTTGAAATTGTCCCTATGTTTGATGCCTAAGACATTTTTACTTCCTAGGGCAGTGTACAGGTGGAAGATTCTGGAAGGATGAGAGGTGGGCCTTTTTTCAGCAAAGTAGAAGAGAGCATTTGCAAAAAGACAGGTAGGAAAGGGGGGTTTAAATTTTCATCACAGGCATGTCCTTAGTCAGATTTTAGGGGAAAACGGTCTGAAAATCGAGTCCCTTCAAATCCCCTTGCATGCAGGGGGAAAGTCTTTTCATATTTTAGTTTGTGCAGTGTGAAGCAGAGTGATTGGGAATGTCCTCAGACAAGGTAGTGGGGTTTATTTAGAAGGCCATTAGAGCAGCCCTCCAAGGCATATTGACATAGGGAGACTTTAGGAGGCTAATTTGAGAGGCCCTGACATAGGGCAAGGTTTGTCCCTCAGCCAGGAGGAAGGTGATTCTGCTTTCCTGGCATCTCAGGCCATGCTGGAGAATAAAAGCTCAGGCTTAGGCTAAGGCCAGAGTAAGGTGGGCGGACTGGAGAAAGCAAACTGATATTGGTGCTAGTGGAGTGACCCAATGTGGAAGACAGGAGAGCTTTCAAGAACCTGAGCAATGAAAGCTCCAAGATCCAAGATGGCGGTGGATGAGTGAAAGGCTACACTGACACTCTCCCAGGACCAATCTGGATTTACAACTAAAACATAAAAAAAACATCCTGAAAACCAACTGAAGACTAGCTGGAGAGCACCTTCATAACCAAGGAGGAAAAGTGGAGACTGCACAGAGACTTGTAGAAAGTGCGGATGTGAGATTCCTGACTGGGCTCCCACAGGCAGCAGCTGAAGGCCCAGAGGGATATCTCAGCTGTGGGGGGTTCCCATGGAGGACTCTGGGGCCTAAACCCCAGGCTGGGCTCCCCAGCCAAGAGCACCAAAATTGAGAAAGGTGCCCTCATAATATCTGGCTGTGAAAAGCAGCAGGGTTTCTGTCTTCCAGGGAGAGGCAGCTGGAACTGCAGGCACCCTCTTAAAAAGCCAACACACAACATTTCATATGCAGCCACTAACCTTGGGCTCTGGTGGAGGGAGAGTGGAGTGGACTGGAGCTGTGTGGGGAGAGTCATTTTCCCAGGCTTGGGGGACATCTTTCTTGGGAGGCAAATTTTCCGCTTTTGCTTGAGGGGGGAAAGTAAATGCCCCACCCTGCTGAAAAGCCTCTGCTCTTCCCAGAGGAGTTTCTACAGCCTGAAGTTCATTAAGAGAATCAGATTAATAAGCCTGTAGCCAGAGGCACACCTCAGAGTACTTTGAGCCTTGGCCTGATCTGCTTCAGGACCAAGGTCTTGGAAAAGCAGACTTTGAAGTGCCTCTTGGTCCTGTCCAACTGCACCCAGCCCCAGCAGGGGAGACCTCAAGCTGTGGGTTGTTGGTAGCTCCAAACAGGGTACTCAGGGCCAGTCACAAACTGTGCCTGACATTGGCCTGTACCAGAGACCCTCCAAAAAGACTGAGAGTCCTAGGAGATCTACCTAACACTTGAAAACAAACCCCAAAAAGTAGCCAAAATGGGGAGACAAAAAATGAGCCCCAAATGAAAGAACAGAATAAGTCTCCAGAAAAAGAGCCAAATGAAATGGACATAAGCAATCTCTCAGATATAGAGTTCAGAATACTGATTATAAGGTTAATAGCATGAAAAAAGATATGGAAACTATGAAAAATGACCAGTCAGAAATGAAGAATGACATAGCAGAAATAAGAATACATTGGAAGGAATAAACAGCAGATTAGAGGAAGCTGAGGATCAGATCAGTGAATTAGAAGACAGAGTAGAAAAATCACTCAATCAGAGACCCAAAAACAAAAACAATTAAAAAACAGGAGGACAGTCTAAGGGAGCTGTGGGGCAGCATAAAATATAACAATATTAGTATTATAGGAGTGCCAGAGGAGGCTGAAAGTAAGCAAGGGTTAGAGAACCTGTTTGATGAAATAATGGCAGAAAACTTCCCTAACCTGGTCAAGGAAAAAGGCACACAAGTTCTGGAAGCACAGAGAGTCCCAAGCAAGAAGAATCCAAAGTGGCCCACACCCAGACACATCATAATTAAAATGCAAAGAATCCAAGACAAAGAGAATCTTAAAGGAAGCTAGACAAAAGCAATCTGTTACCCATAAGGTTCTCATTAGAAACTCTACAAGCCAGAAGGGAATGGCATGAAGTATTCAAGGTAATGCAAAACAAGGATCTGAAACCAAGACTACTCTATCCAGCAAGATTATCAATCAAGCTGTCCGGTAAAATAAAGAGTTTCCCAGACATAAAAAAGCCTAAAAGACTTTATCACTACAAAACCAGAATTACAGGAAATGTTAAAGGGACTGCTATAATTAGAAGTAGAAATAAAGAGAATAAGAAACATAGTTATAAAGAAACAAAATGGCAATAAATAAGTGTGTTTCAATCATAGCCTTAAATGTAAATGGATTAAATGCCCCAATAAAAAAAATATAGGGTGACTGAATAGATAAGAAAACATGAACCAAATACATGCTGTCTACAAGAGACCCACCTCAGAACAAAAGACTCACACAGGATGAGAGTGAAGGGATGGAAACGTTTTTTCCATGTAAATGGAAATGAAAAAAAATCTCAGGTAGCAATACTCATATATGACAAAATAGACTTCAAAATGAAGACCATAATGAGAGACAAGAAAGGTCATTATATAATACTAAAGGGATCAATCCAACAAGAAGATATAACCCTGATAAACATATATGCACCCAATATAGGAGCACCTAAATTTATAAAAAAACTTCTAGAGGACTTTAAGGGACAGATCGATAGCAATATAGTCATATCAGGGGAATTGAACACCCCACTGACTTCACTGGATAGGTCTTCCAGACAAAAAATCAACAAAGAAACAATGACCCTAAATGACACACTAGATCAGATGTATTTAATTGACATTTACAGAACATTCTACCCCAAAGCTACAGAGTATACATTCCTTCCAAGTGCACATGTGACATTGTCAAAGATAGACCACATGTTAGGTCACAAAAGAAGTCTCTACAAGTTCAGAAGATTGAAATCATATCAAGCATCTTCTCGGATCACAGAGGCATGAAGTTAGAAATAAACTACAATAAAAACACTAAAAGACATTTAAACACATGGAGGCTGAAAAGCACATTTTAAAACAATGAATGGGTTACCAAAGATATTAAGAAATAAATCAAAAACTTCCTGGAAACAAATGAAAATGAACATACAACTCCAAATCTATGGGACACAGTGAAAGCAGCCCTGAGAGGGAAGTTCATAGCACTACAAGCCTGCCTCAAAAAACGAGAAAAACTTCTAATAGACTTTTTAACCCTACAACTTAAAAACTTAGAAGGAGAACAACAAGAAAAGCCTAGAGTAAGTAGAAGGAAAGAAATAATGAAGATCAGGGCAGAAATAAATGACAGAGAATAAAAATACACTACAAAAGACCAATGAAACCAAGAGATGGTTCTCTGAAAAGATAAACAAGATTGATGAACCTTTAGCCAGACTCATCAGGAAACAAAGAGAGAGGACCCAAATAAACTCAAAAATGAAAGAGGTGAAATAAAAAACTGACCCAACAGAAATACAAAGGATTTTAAGAAAATACTATGAACAACTATATGGCACCATGCTGGACATCCTCGAAGAACTGGATAAATTCCTAGGAATATACAACCTTTCAAAACTCAGTCAGGAAGAGTCAGAAAGTGTAAATAAGCCAATAACTGCTGATGAAGTTGAAGCAGTAGTCAAAGGCTCATAGCACACAAAAGCTCTGGCCCAAGATGGCTTCACAGGGGAGTTTTACCAAATATTCAAAGAATTAATATCTACCCTCCTCAAACTATTTCAAAAAATCCAAGAGGAAGGAACACTTCCAAACTCTTTTTACAAGGCCAGCATTAGCCTAATTCCAAAACCAGATAAAGACACTACAAAGAAAGAGAATTACAGGCCAGTATCCCTGATGAACATAGATGCTAAAATCCTCAACAAAATATTTGCAAATAGGATCCAGTAATATATTAAAAATATCATACACCATGACCAAGTGGGATTTATCCCAGGGATGCAAGACTGGTACCACATTTGCAAATCAATTAACTTGATACATCACATAAACAAATTGAAAGACAAAAATCATGATCATATCAATAGATGCAAAAAAAGCATCCCACAAAACCCAACACCCATTTTTGATAAAGAACTCTCAGCAAAATGGGAATAGAGGAATCATACCTCAACATAATAAAGGCCATATATGACAAACCTAGTGCCAACATACTCAATGGGCAAAAACTAAAACCGTTTCCCCTAAGAACAGTAACAAGACAGGGATGTCCACTTCCATCACTCTTATTCAACATAGTACTGGAAGTCCTAACCACAGCAATCAGACAAGAAAAAAACATAAAAGACATCCAAATTGGAAAGGAGGACACAAAACTGTCATTATTTGCCGATGACATGATATTGTATGTAGAGAATCCTAAAGGCTCCACCAAAAAACTACTAGATTTAATAAATGAATTGAGCACGGTAGCAGGATTCAAAATTAACACCGAGAAATCGATGGCATTTTTATACTCCAATAATAAACTCTCAGAGAAACTAAAAAAGCAATCCCATTTACCATTGCAATTAAAAAATAAGATACCTAGGAATAAACTTAACCAAAGATGTAAAAGACCTTTATTTGGAAAACTACAGGACACTGAAAAAAGAAATAAAGGAAGATATGAATAAGTGGAAAAATATACCGTGTTCATGGATTGGAAGAATTAACATCATTAAAATGTCCATACTAACCAAAGCAATCTATAAATTCCATGCAATCCCTATTAAAATATTAAGAGCATATTTCACAGATTTAGAACAAACACTTCAAAAATTTATATGGAAACAAAAAACACCCCAAAAAGCCACGGTAATCTTGAGAAAGAACAAAATTGGAGGGATCACAATACTAGATATCAAGTTATACTACAAAGCCATTGTAATCAAAACAGCCTGGTACTGGCACAAGAACAGGCATAGAGATCAGTGGAACAGAACAGAGAACCCAGAAATTGACCCATGCCATTATGGTCAATTAATATTTGATAAAGGAGGCAAGAACATACAATGGAGTAAAGACAGTCTTTTCAGTAAATGGTGTTGGGAAAAATTGGACAGATAAATGCAAAAAAAATGAAACTAGACCACCAATTTACACCGTACATAAAAGTAAATTCAAAATGGATAAAAGACTTAAATGTAAGACATGAAACCATAAAAATCCTAGAGGAAAACATAGGCAGCAACATCTCAGACATCTCTCATAGCAATATGTTTGCTGATACATCTCCTAGGGCAAGAGAAACAAAGGAGAAATAAACAAATGGGACTTCATCAAAATAAAAAGCTTCTGCACAGCAAAAGAAACCATCAACAAAACACAAAGAGAGCCCACTGTATGGGAGAACATATTTGCCAATGACATATCTGATAAAGGGTTAATATCCAAAATATATAAGGAACTCATACAACTTAACAAAAGGGAAACAAGCTATCCAATTAAAAAATGGGCAAAAGACCTAAATAGACACTTCTCCAAAGAGGACATACAAATGGCTAAGAGACATAAAAAAAATGTTCAACATCGCTAATCTTCAGAGAGATGCAAATGAAAACCACAATGAAGTATCACTTCACAACTGTCAGAATTGCTACCATCAAGAAATCAACAGCCCAGCTGGGCGTGGCTCAGTGGTTGAGCATCGACCTAGGATCCAGATGATTGGTGTTCGATTCCCGGTCAGGGCACATGCCCGGGTTGCGGGCTGCAGCCGATCAATGACTCTCATCATTGATGTTTCTGTCTGTCTCCCTCTCCTTTCCTCTCTGAAATCAATAAAGATATATTAAAAAAACCAAAAAACCAACAAACTACAAGTGCTGGTGAGGATGTGGAGAAAAGGGCACCCTAGCATACTGCTGGTGGGAATGCAGACTGGTGCAGACACTATGGAAAGCAGTATGGAGTTTCCTCAAAAGATTAAAAATTGACCTGCTATTTGACCCATTGATCCCACTTCTAGTAATATATCCTAAGGAACCCAAAACACCAATCACAAATAACTTAAGCACCCCTATGTTCATAGCAGCACAATTTACAATAGCTAAGATCTGGAAACAGCACAAGTGGCCGTCAGTAGATGAGTGGGTAAAATAGCTGTGGCACATTTACACCACAGAATACTATGTAGCTCTAAGGAGGAAGGGTCTTTTATCCTTTGGCACAGCATGGGGGGAACTAGAAAGTATTATGCTAAGTGAAATAACCCAGTCAGAGAAAGGCAAGTACCACATGATCTCACTTATATGTAGAATATAATAAACAAAATGAACTGATGAACAAAGTGGATTCAGAGACATAGAAGCATGGAACAGACCGAGGGATCTCAGAGGGAAGGCGGGGAGGAGTGTGTGTGTGAGAGATTAATCAAACAACTTATATGTTAGTAAACATAACCCATGGACTCAGACATTGGTATGGGGAAATCCTGGGGGTGGGATGAATGCGGCGTGGAGGGGATCAATGGGGATAAGAAGGGGACATCTGTAATATTCTCAACAATAAAGATAAAGAAAGAAAGAAAAAGGCCACGAGCAATGAGTTAGGCTACTTGAAGCCAATTTCAAAAATTGGGGCTGGAAGTGAGGAATGGGGAAGAATTTGTATTTGGAATCAGTCCTGAAGGGTTGTTTGAGAAGAAAGAACAGTTAGGATGAGAGGTGGAGATATTACTTAATCTCAAGAGCTCTGGCTCCTTAGGAGATTCCTTCCCATTTTCTTGGGTGCCATAAAGTTTCCCCATAGTAAATGTGGCTAGGCAGCCTGCTATGGGGCCACTTCAGTCCATTACCCCCTTATTGGTGTTATGGAGAGAATATTGCGTTCAAGTCAGAAGGCCAAGTTTAGACATGCACCTATCCCCCATTGGTCGTGTGATCTTTGGAAAACTCCACTCTTAGCCTCCATTTCCTTATCTCTAAAATAGGAACAAAACATTTACTTTTGCTCTTTTTTAAAAATAATTTTAATGGCTATTTTATTATTCTGCTTTTAAAAAATATTTTTTTCTTTATGGCATTTATTGTGGTAATATTGGTTAATAAAATTATATAAGCTTCCGGTGCACAATTCTATACTACATCATCTGTATATTGTATTGTGTGTTCACCACCCCAAGTCAAGTCTCCTTCCATCACCATTTATCCCCCTATACCCTCTTCTACCTCCCCCACCCCCTTTCCCTCTGGTAACTGTTGTCTGTGTCTATGAGGGTTTTTGTTTTGTTTGGTTTTTTTTTTTGCTTAATCCCATCTCCTTTTTCACTGGGCCCTGCAACCCCCATCCCTCTGACAGCTGTCAGTCTGGTCTATATCTATAAGTCTGTTTCTATTTTGTTTCTATTTTTTATTTGTCTGTTCATTTTGTTCATTCGATTCCACATATGAGTAAAATCATATGGTACTTGTCTTTGACTGGCTTACTTCACTGAGCATAATGCTTTCCATGTCCATCCATGCTGTCCCAGAGGGTAAGATTGCCTCCTTCTCCTCTTCCTCCTCCTCCTTCTCCTCCTCCTCCTCCTCCTCTTCTTTCTCCTCCTCCTCCTCCTTTTCCTTCTCCTCCTTCTCTCCTCCTCTCCTTCTCCTCCTTCTCCTCCTCCTTCTCCTCCTCCTTCTCCTGCTCCTCCTTCTCCTCTTCCTCCTTCTCCTTCTCTTCCTCCTTCTCCTTCTCTTCCTCCTTCTCCTTCTCCTCGTCCTCCTCCTTCTTCTCCTTCTCCTCCTCCTCCTTCTCTTCCTCCTTCTCCTTCTCCTCCTTCTCCCTCTCCTCCTTCTCCTTTTCCTCCTCCTCTTTCTCCTCGTCCTCCTCCTCCTCCTTCTCCTTCTCCTCCTTCTCCCTCTCCTCCTTCTCCTTTTCCTCCTCCTCTTTCTCCTCGTCCTCCTCCTCCTCCTTCTCCTCCTCCTTCTCCCTCTCCTCCTTCTCCTTTTCCTCCTCCTCCTTCTCCTCCTCCTTCTCCCTCTCCTCCTTCTCCTTTTCCTCCTCCTCCTTCTCCTCCTTCTTCTCCTTCTCCTCCTCCTTCTCCTTCTCCACCTCCTCCTCCTCCTTCTCCTTCTCCTCATCCTCGTCCACCTCCTCCTTCTCCTCCTCCTCCTCCTCCTTCTTCTCCTCCTCCTCCTCCTCATCCTCTTCCTTCTCCTCCTCCTCCTCCTCCTCCTTCTTCTTCTCCTCCTCCTCCTCCTCCTTCTCCCTCTCCTCATCCTTGTCCTCCTCTTCCTCCTCGTCCTTCTCCTTCTCCTCCTCATCCTCTTCCTTCTCCTCCTTCTCTGTCTCCTTCTTCTTCTCCTTCCCCTCCTTCCTCTTCTTCTTTTCTTCTTCTTCCTCTCCTTTTTCCTTCCTCTTCTCCTTCTTCTCCTTCTTCTCCTCCTCCTCCTCCTTCTTCTTTTTATTTTATTTTATTATTTTATTTTATTATTTTATTTATTTTATTTTATATTTTATTTTATTTTATTTTATTATTTTATTTTATTATTTTTTTACAGCTGGGCAGTATTCCATGGTGTAAATGTCCCATAGCTTTTTTATCCACTCATCCACTGATGGACACTTGGGCTGCTTCCAAATCTTGGTTATTGTGAATAACTCTACTGCTTTTTAATGTTGTAAAAATAAAAAACAAATATCTGTGAATGTGCTTTCTCAATCAGGATGCCCACGAAATTCAGTTCCGTATCAGTGAATACCCCCTATGTACAAGGCACCACGGGATGGGGGACAGTTAGACATAGAGGGCCATGTGAGGGCTGAAACTGCCGAGGGTGAGAGCCAGGCACTGATAAAACTCATAATAAGGGATGATGAAAGAGAGATGCTGGATGCACTGGCAAGGCAATCTGGAGCTACAGGGGAAAGCACTAATAAATTTCAACTCAGGGCTTCCAGGAATGTGCCCATGGAGAAGGAAGCATTTGCCTTGGGCCTTGAAGGCAAGTGGGAATTTATTAGGCAGAGAAATGGGACAAAAGCATTCCAGGCTGAGGCCCCAGCAAGGTACTAATAAAGAGACAAGGAATTGTTTGGAATGTTCAGAGGACTGTAGATATTTAGGTTAATTTAGTTGAGACTTTTTTTTCTATTTGAGATATTATTGCCATGAGCCATCATACACATATGTCTGTATAAATTTCTCCAATTATTTTATAAACATAAATATCTAATATGAGATCAATGGATCAGAAATCCCTTTTTAGGCCTTTGGACACATAATACTATATTACCCTCCAAAAATGCTGTGCCATCATCTCCTGTATGCAAAACACTTTGCTACACCTTTCCCTAAATCTACTATGACTTTTTATGCCAACATAACAAGATAACAATTTCTGAGAGTCGTGTTTGAGCCATGATCTATGATTTAATCTCAAACCTTCTCTTCAATCCTGTTTCCATTTCAGAGGCAGTATTATATAGTGGCTATGGACACAGCTCCAGAGAAGACTGCTTATTATTGAATCCTGGATCTATCACTTCATAGATTGGGTGAGCATTCCTGCAAAGGTCACTGCACCTCTACATGCC
Organism: Miniopterus natalensis; assembly: GCF_054644295.1. Taxonomy (NCBI): domain Eukaryota; kingdom Metazoa; phylum Chordata; class Mammalia; order Chiroptera; family Miniopteridae; genus Miniopterus; species Miniopterus natalensis. The sequence continues at coordinate 79,896,476 of NC_142103.1, read as the reverse complement.
TAGTTTCCTTATCTCCGAATAGAGTTTTTGGTTTTCAATTTTTTATGATGATTACACATTGTTTTTTACTTTAAAAAATCTTACAAAGTGTGAATGGCTTGACGTGATCAGTCTCTTTGGAAGGTCAATGGCTGCCATTAGGACAATGAATCTGAGAAAGCAGGGTTGGTAGCCTGGAGAGAGGTGCTCCAAGGCGAGGAGGCAAAATGGGAAGAGCCGAGATGCTGATGGTGACAGTGAGAAGGGAGGGAGTCAAGTATGAGAGAGAGGGGTAGGCAAAGGGGATTAAGAGGCACAAACTTAGTTCTGGGGATGTAATATACAGCATGGTGACTATAGTTCACAAATACTATATTGTATATTTGAAAGTTGCTAAGGGAGTAGATCTTAAAAGTTATAATTGTAAGACAAAGATTTTGTAGCTATGTGAGGTGATGGATGTTAGCTTATTGTGATGATCATTTCACAATATATACATATACCAAATCATTATGCTATACACCTAAATCTTATACAATGTTATATATCAATTCTATCTCAGTGAAACTGGAAAAAAAGTATATAACCTAGCTTAAGTAACATATATAATTGTAAATTAAATATAAGTTGAAAAAAGAGAACAGGGAAGGCTAGCAGAGGGAGACTCAGTGGGGCCTGGTGAGGGCGTGGAGGGGTATGAATGGGTGGCTTTCTAGGATGCCTGAGGCTGCCCTCTGCTCACTTTCCTTCCCAAGTCTGGGGGATGCTGAAGCCCTCTTTCATACCAACTCTGCCTGTGGGGACAATATTGGGCTTGTACAGCAGGCCAGAAAGAGTTGACTTTTATCGCTAGCTCACTGCACCATTGGTCTTATCCCAGCTTCAGAAATGTTCTTTTAATGCCATTTTGATGAGAGTCTCTTTCTTGTTCTCCCCCTTTCTTCTCCCACCACTCTTAACTCTTTTATTACTTTGTTGTTGAGTATGTGTCATGGGTTAACCCTGTGGCAGGTGCCATGGGAGACATATAAAAGAGACATCAGGAACCTTACTCTTCAGGGCACATGGAAGGGCACCTTCAACCCCCCGCTGCTTCTTTTCCCAGAGGACTTTGGAAATCCCAGCAGGACAAGTGAAGGAGAGAAGGAGATCTCTGGTGGTTGAATACCTCCTGCTGTGTACCAGGAAGTATGCTAAACACTGTACATACTTTTAAAAATTTAATCCTCTCAGCAACTATAGTGATAGGTATTATTATCTCATCTTATAGATGAAAAAATTGTGGCTCAGAGAGTTTTGGCAACTGGTGCAAGGCCATAATACTAGAGATTTGAAGATGAGTCTGTTTGGCTGACATTTGACCCTGCTCTGCCTTCACTATCTTTATATTCATTGGCCGAGGGACTATGGAAACCCATGTTCATTCCTCTCCTGATATTTTGAGGGCCTCATTTATAATTATTCTCAAAGAGAAGTGAGGGCTATGGAAGTGAAGTGAGGAGCAGCGTTCTTCCACAGGTTCCAATAAGCTGTTGCTTCTGAAAGGAGTGGTGCTCATTCTCCTGGGTCATGGAGGGTGGTGATTTCCTTGGACTGGTGGAAGTTCAGGGAGGACTGGGGGTGGTATGCTGTCTTGAATGACTTCCTGTATCAGGCTCCTTAGGGCCATACTGGTAACCTGACTGGATTACCTGTGGCATGAGGAGAGCCAGACCTGGTTTAGGCCAGTGCCCTCCTAGCTTTCTGTGGAAGATCCTGGAAGCCATGTTTCTGCTGTAGCAGTGGCTTCTGACCTCAGGGATTCAGTGATGATCAGAAATGAGGTGATTATGAGAAATGGGCTTATTGCAGGGTATCCTAGCTGAAGGGAAGTTAGCAACCAGGTTCTGGGCCTGCTTGGTTTTATTTGTGGTATGGCTTCTGTCAGGTTTCTGTTGATTAGCCCTTTTGAGAGAATTGGAAGCTTGGCTACTCCATGGCAGCCTGAGGCGTCTCCCAAGACAGCCTGGGAGGCCCCTGTTGTTAGGAGTCCTGAGGTGATGGCTGCCTTGGGAACTATGGGTAGCCTCAGCCACAGTGAGCTCAGCACTTTGGAGCTTCAGAAAGCATTTGACCATTTGATACCCCAGGAAGTTGTGTGTTTCTTGCTGAGGGAGAGGAGGACATCTCCCTGGCTCTTAGCTCCCTAGAGGCTGACATAGACTTTTTAGGCCACACATCCCTTGGGTTCCCTCCCAGAGAAAGCTCCAGGAAGCTCTCTTGGCAGGATGGGTAGGAGGCTTCCCTAGGGGAGTCCATAACATCACATCCACACCTTATGCCTGTATTTATCCTATTGAGTTGAAATGTTCTGCCACTGAGGTTAAGATAGGTCATGAGAGGTAGATAGGCAGCATGGTGCTTGGTGTTCAAGAGATGCTCTGTCGATGGTGACCTGTTTGTTGAACTGAGAGGGCTGCCCTCGGAGACTCAGGTTCTTTCCACTTTCCAGATCTGCTTATGTCCTCATAATTGCAAGTTGGCTGGTCTGTTCCTGCACCTCATGTCCACATTATAGGCACTAATAAAGAGAAACGGAGAGAGGAAATCATGACCTTTTATTGAGTAAACAAGGATTTCTCAAAAGGTGTATGTTTTTCCCCTGGCTTGTCCTCTTAAATGAAATGGGGGTTCTTAGACCTATTGTGGGAGTATATTAGTTTTCTAGAATGGCTGTCATAAAGTACCACAAATCTGGTGGCTTAACCAACAGAAATTCATTGTACTACAGTTCTGGGGGACCAGAAGTTTGAGATTAAGGTGTTGGAAGGGTAGATTCCTTCTAAGACTATAAGGAAAGGATCTGTTTTCTGTCTCTCTCATAGCTTCTGGTGGTTAGTTGGCAATCTTTGGCATTTCTTGGCTTGTTTCTTGGTATCACCTTGATCCCTGCCTTATCTTCATATGGCATTCTCCCTGGATGTATATCTCTGTGTCCAAATTTCCCCTTTTTATGAGGACATACCTTAATGACCTCATCTTAACTTGATCATCTGCAAAGACCTTATTTTCCAATAAGGACACATTCACAGGTTCTGGGGGTTAGAATTTCGATAATTTTATGGGGGACACAATCCAACCTATAATAAGTATTTTAAAATATGATCTCCAGTTTTGGGGAAAAGGTGAAGTGATTAAGCACTACAAATTGGTAGGTACAGAATAGTCACAGAGATGTAGATTACAGCATAGGGATTATAGTCAATAATACTGTGATAACTATGTATGGGGCCAGGTGGTTACTTGAAGCAGTGGGGGAACCAATCTGTAAAGTACATAATTTTTTAACAAGTTTGTTTTACAACTGAAACTAATACAGAATAATATTGAATGTAAACTGTAACTGAAAAATAAAACAAATAAAATTAAAAAATATGGCCTCCAAATTCTTCAACACTCCTCCCGTGAAGAGGTGAGGTCTTGCCCCTCCCCTTTAATCTGATTGATTGTGTCTATTAATAGAATATGGTAAAAGTGACTTCCAAGGCTAGGTCATAGAAGACCTTACAGCCTCTGCTTGGCTCTCTTGAGACACTCTGGAAGAAACCAGTCACCATATTAATAGTCTGACCATCCCGAGATAGCTGTCCTGGAGAGGCTGCATGTATGTACTTCAGTATTTAGCCCTAGTTGAGCTCCTCACCAACATCTGGCAACAAAGTCTGCTCTGTGCATGCACCATCTTTGACATCCAGCCCATTTGAGCCATCAGATGAATGTAACCTCAGCTGGCATCTGCAACCACATGAGAAAGTCCAAGCAAGAACTGCTTAGACAAGCTCTTCCTGAGGTCCTGATTCATAAAATCATGAACAAAATCAATGTTTTTAAGCTACTAAATTTGGTAAATTGTTGCATAGCAATAGAAAACTAGAATAATCAGCAGGAAGGAGAAATGGGTATTGGCCAGCCAATAAGAGCAGGGGTGTGTGTGTGTGTGTGTGTGTGTGTGTGTGTGTGTCTAAGACTCAGGGAGAATTATCATCAGGAGAATGGCTTCCATGGAGCCCTCATCAGAAGTTTTGTGTTTCCAGGTTTCCATTGAGGATAGGAGTCCCTTTATGCTGAGACACTTAGTTGAGACAAACTTATATTTGAATGTTCAAAGCAGTGGTATCATGTGAATGTTCAAATAATCAGTTTCATAGGTGAAATTATAACAGGGATTATCACTGTTAACTGTTGTAATGGAGGCAGTGATCCCTGGCTTGCCCTATCATCAACAGGCTGCTGTGTCTGAACTGGGGGTAAGTTATCATTAGAAAACACAGAGCTAGCTTGTATAACTCTTGTTTCACCAAGAAGCAGGTACCTCCCCTGTCCCATTTTATAGGCAAAGGCCCTACATGTTTCTGGCAGACCCTGAAATCTGTACAATAGTTTTCAGTTTCTTAGTTTATTCTGGGGGTCCCAGAGCCAGACATTACCTCTCAAATGATGCATAGAAAGAGTTTACCTTGTGACAGAATTTTCTGAACTTGCTGAAGATCATTCTGTGCTAACCAGTTCACATGTGAGTGTCTGTGCTGCTTCTGGTATCAAAGTCCTACTGTATTTCTGTCCATGAGGCTCTGTTCCTCTGTGTGTTTTACTAGGTCACAGGACTCATCATTTTGCTTTTATCTCTTCTTCATACTGTGCCTAATATAAATCCTTGCTTTGCTCAGCCTTTATTCTATTTTCCTTGACTTCTTCATATTCAACTTCATGCTTTGATCAATCTCCCCAACAGCAGTTGCCAAGCAACTTCCTTTCCCTTCTACATATTCTTACTAAAATTCCATGTTTCATCAAACCCTTTGCTCAGCCACACAGCTGATCTCCAGTTTTTGTTTTCACTGTGTTGAAATATAGATTATAAACCAAAGGGATGCTATATGGAGCAGGATGCACAGTGATTAAAGCACAGGCTTTGGAGTCAGAGAAGCCTGGGTTCAAATTCTGGCTCCACAATATGTTAACTGTAGTACACTGAGCAGGTTATTTACCTTCCCAAATCTCAGTTTCCTCATCTGTAAAATAGATATAGCAAATTATACTTTACAAAGATGACTAGGACAATTTCTCCCATCCTACGTTTTTTCTAGATCCTTGCCACTTTTCCTTAGGTGGGGTCTTTGTTCCTTGCCTTTGTAGCTGGATAGGTTTGTTCCTTGCTTGTAACCATTTTAATGCAGTAGAAACAATGCTGCATATCTTCAGAGGGTAGGCCAGAAAAGGTGATGCAGCTTCTGCTTTACTTGCTGGAACATTCACACTGGAGCCATAAGCTGCTATGTGACCTCTCTGGCTTCCCAGAGCCCACCATGCTGTGAGGAAGCCCTAATGAGCTCGCTGTGAGAAACCACATTGCGACTCTGAAAGTACATTCGATTCTCACTATGTGCAAATTTTGTGTTGGTGAATCTCCTTACTTGCCAAAATTTATGTGTGACCCCAAATCGATATTCACAGTGCTTTGTGATCATTTGGGGACATGCACATAGTGGCAAATAATTTCAGTCACCTGATGCACATCTTCTGCTGGGGTTGAACAAAGTGATGCTCTGCCTTTCTGTTTCAGCTCTCATACTGTACACAAGTATGGTTTTTGCTGTTTATCTACTTCCAATTTTTAAAACACAACAGATTTTTATTATCACATAGTTTCTATAGGTCAGGAATAGGGCATGGCTTAATCAGGTCCTCTGCTCAGGATCTTTCACATGCTGCAATCAAGGTGCTAGCCAGGACTGGGGTCTCATATTAAGGCTCAACTAGGGAAGCATCCACTTTCAAGCTCATGTGATTTTTGGCAGAATTCAGTTCATTTAGGGTTGTGACTATCATGTGATTACCTCAGTTTCTTTTAAAAAAAAATTATCTTATTGTTGAAAGTATTACAGATGTCCCCCCTTTTTCCCCATTGATCCCCTCTACACCGCCCCCAACCCCCAGGCCTTCACTACACTATTGTCTGTGCCCATAGGTTATGCATATATGCATATAAGTTCTTTGGATAATGTTTCCCCACCTATTCCCCCACCCCGGCCTTCCCTCTGAGATTCGTCAGTCTGTTCCATGTTTCTGTGTCTCTGGATCTATTTTGTTGATCAGTTTATTTTGTTCATTATATTCCAGATATGAGTAAGATCATGTGATACTTCTCTTTCTCTGATTGGCTTATTCCACTTAGCATAATACTCTCCAGGTCCAGGTAAGAGGTCTTTCTTTTTTACAGTTGCATAGTATTCCATGGCATAACTGTGCCACAGCTTTTTTATCCTCTCATCTACTGATGGGCACTTAAGCTGTTTCCAGATCTTAGCTATTGTAAATTTTGCTGCTATGAGCATAGAGGTGCATATATTCTTTCTGATTGGTATTTCGGATTTCATAGGATATATTCCTAGAAGTGGGATCACTGGGTCAAATGGCGGTTTCATATTTAATTGTTTGAGGAACCTCCATACTGTTTTCCATAGTGGCTGCACCACTCTGAATTCCCACCAGCAGTGTACTAGGGTTCCCTTTTCTCCACATCCTCACCAGCACTTGTCATCAGTTAATTAGTTGATGGGAGCCATTCTGACATGTGTGAGGTGATACCTCATTGTGATTTTAATTTGCATCTCTCTAATGATTAGTCACTTTGAGCATTTTTTCATATATCTATTGGCCATCCGTATGTCCACTTTGGAGAAGTGTCTATTCAGGTCCTTAACCCATTTTATAATTGGATTGTTTGTCTTCCTTTTTTTTTAGGTTCTATGAGTTCGTTATATATTTTGGAAATTAATCCCTTATCAAATGTATCATTGGCAAATATGTTCTCCCATACAGTGGGCTCCCTTTTCATTTTGTTGATGGTTTCTTTTGCTGTGCAGAAGCTTTTTAGTTTGATGTAGTCTCATTTGTTTATTTTCTCTTTTGTTTCCCTTGCGCTAGGAGATGTATTGGCAAACATATTACTACAAGACATATCTGAGATTTTGCTTCCTATGATTTCTTCTAGGACTTTTATGGTTTCATGACCTACATTTAAGTCTTGTACCTATTTTAAGTTTATTCTTTTGTATAGTGTAAGTTGGTGGTCTAGTTTCATTTTTTTGCATGTACCTATCCAATTTTCCCTATACCATTTATTGAAGAGACTATCTTTACTCCATTGTATGCTCTTGACTGTGTTAGATATTAATAGAGCATAATGGCTTGGGTTGATTTCTTGGTTCTCTGTTCTGTTGTATTGATCTATATGCCTGTTCTTGTGCCAGTACCAGTCTGTTTTGATTATAGTGGCTTTGCAATATAACTTGATATCTAGTATTGTGATCCCTCTAACTTTATTCTTCTTTCTTAAGATTGCTGTGGGTATTCGGGGTCTTTTTTTGGTTCCATATATATTTTTAGAGTATTTGTTCTAGATCTGTGAAATATGCCATTGGTATTTTAATAGGGATTGCATTGAATTTGGGATTGCTTTGGGTAGTACGAACATTTTAATGATGTTAATTCTACCTATCCACGAACATGGAATATTCTTCCACTTGTTTATATTTTCCTCTATCTTTTTGTGCAACGTCCTGTAGTTTTCTAAGCACAGGTGTTTTACCTCCTTGGTTAAGTTTATTCCTAAGTATCTTAATTTTTTTGTTGCAGTGGTAAATGGGATGGCTTTTTTTAGTTTCCCTTTTTGAGAATTCATTATTAGTGTATAAAAATGCCAACAATTTCTGGGTGTGAATTTTTATATCCTGCTACATGGCCTAATTCATTTATTAAATCTAGTAGTTTTTTGGTGGAGAATTTAGGGTTTTTTGTTTACAATATCATGTCATCTGCAAATAATGACAGTTTTACTTCCTCCTTTCCAGTTTGGATGCCTTTTATGTTTTCTTCTTGTCTGGTCACTGTGACTAAGACTTCCAGTACTATGTTGGATAAGAGTGGTGAAAGTGGACATCCTTGTCTTGTTCCTGTTCTTAGGGGAAATGATTTTAGTTTTTGCCCATTAAGTATGATGTTGGCTGTAGGTTTGTTGTATATGGCCTTTATTATGTTGAGGTATGATCCCACTATTCCCACTTTGCTGAGAGTTCTTATAAAAAATGGGTGTTGGATTTTGTGGAATGCTTTTTCTGCATCTATTGATATGATCATGTGAGTTTTGTCTTTCAATTTATGTGATGTATCGCTTGTATTGATTCATGAATATTGTATCAGCCTTGCATCCCTGGAATCAATCCCTCTTGGTCATGTTGTATGATCTTTTAAATGTTTTGCTGAATCCAATTTGCTAATATTTTGTTGAGGATTTTAGCATCTATGTTCATCAGGGATATTGGCCTGTAATTCTCCTTCTTTGTAGTGTCTATCTGGTTTTGGAATTAGGCTAATGCTGGCCTTGTAAAAAGAGCTTGTAAGTGTTCCTTCCTCTTGGATTTTTGAAATAGTTTGAGGAAGGTAGGTGTTCTTTAAATATTTGTTAAAGCTCCCATATGAAACCATTTAGACCAGGGCTTTTTTGATTACTGCGAGTTTGGTTACCGGGAGTGTGCTGGGAGTTTTTTGATTACTGCTTCAACTTCATCAGCAGTTATCAGCCTATTCATATTTTCTGAATCTTCCTGATTCAGTTTTAGAAGATTATATTTTTTCTAGGAATTTTTCCATTTTGTCCAAGTTGTCCAGTTTGTTGGCATATAGTTGTTCATAGTATTTTCTTACAATCCTTTGTATTTGTGTTGTGCCAGTTTTTACTTCACCTCTTTCTTTTCTGATTTTACTTTTTTGGGTCCTCTCTGTTTCTTGATGAGTCTGGCTAAAGGTTCATTGATCTTGTTTATATTTTCAAAGAATCAGCTCTCAGTTTCATTGATCTTTTCTATTGTTATTTTTTTAGTCTCTATGTCATTTATTTCTGCTCTCATATTTATTATTTCTTTCCTTCTACTTACTCTGGGCTTTTCTTGTTGTTCTCTTTCTAAGTTTTTAAGTTGTAGGGTTAGACAGTTAACTAAAATTTTTTCTTGATTGTTTGAGGTAGGCCTGTCCTGCTATGAACTCCCCTCTCAGGACTGTTTTTGCTTTGTCCCATAGATTTTGGGTTTTTGTGTGTTCATTTTCATTTGTTTCCAGGAAGTTTTTTATATCTTTCTTGATCTCTTTGGTAACCAATTCATTGTTTAATAACATGTTATTTAGCCTCCATGTGTTTAAATGTTTTTGAGTGTCTTTACTGGAGTTGATTTCTAATTTCATGCCATTGTGATCTGAGACGATGCTTGATATGATTTCAGTCTTCTTGAACTAGTAAAGGCGTGTTTTGTGTTCTAACATATGGTCTATCTTTGAGAATGTCTCATGTGCACTTGAGAAGAATGTATATACTGCAGGGCTGAGGTGAAATATTCTGTCAATGTCAATTAAATCTATCTAATCTAGTGTGTCATTTAAGGTCTCTATTTCCTTTCTAATTTTTTGTTTGGAGATTTATCCAGTGAAGTCAGTGTGGTGTCAAATTTCCCTACTATGACTATATTGCTATAGATCTTACCCTTAAAGTCCTCCAGAAGTGTTTTATATACATATATATTTAGTTGCTCCTATATAGGTGCATATATATTTGTCAGGGTTATATCCTCTTGTTGGATTGATCCCTTTAATAGTATGTAGTGACCTTTCTTGTCTTTTATTTTGACCTTCATTTTGAAGTCTATTTTGTCAGATATGAGTATTGCTACCCCACCTTTTTTTTCATTTCCTTTTTCCTGGAAATTTTTTTCCATCCATTCACTTTCATCCTGTCTTTTGTTCTGAGGTGGGTCTCCTGTAGACAGCACATATTTTGGGTCATGTTTTCTTATCCATGTCAGGTACCCTACATGTTTTGATTAGAGCATTTAAGCCATTTACATTTAAGGTTATTATTGATAGGTACTTATTTATTGCCATTTTAATTCTTTTTTTATATACCTTTATTGATTTCAGACAGAGGAAAGGAGAGGGAGAGAGAGATAGAAACACCAATGAGAGAGTCATTGGGGACTGAGCCCTCAATGTGCCCTGACCGGGAATCAAACCTCGATCTCCTGGATCCTAGGTCAACGCTTAACAGCTGAGCCATGCTCGGCTGGGCAGCCATTTTAATTCTTTATGCCTATGTTTCTCTCACTCTCTATTTCTTCTTATTATTACAGCAGTCCCTTTAAAATTTCTTGCAATGCTGGTTCAGTGGTGACAAACTCCTTTAACCCTTTTTTGTCTGGGAAGCTGTTTATTTCACCATGTATTTTGAATGATAGCCTCACTGGGTAGAATATTCTTGGTTTCAGATCCTTGCTTTTCATTACCTTGAATACTTCATGCCATCCCTTCCGGCCTATAGAGTTTCTGATGAGAAAGCAGCAGACAGCCTTCCATCCTTTGTAGGTAACAAATTGCTTTTTTCTTGTTGCCTTTAATATTCTGTCTTTGTCTTGAATTTTTGGCATTTTTATTATGATGTATCTGGGCATGGTCCTCTTAGGGTTCTTGCTTGGGACTCTCTGTGCCTCCTGAAATTGTGTGACATTTTCCTTCCCCAACTTAGGGAAGTGATCTGCCATTATTTTTTTCAAATAGGTTCTTTATCCCTTGATCACTTTCTTCACCTTCTGGAATTCCAATGATGTGGATATAGTTACATTCATGTTGTCCCACAGCTCCCTTTAACTGTCCTGTTGTTTTTTTAAATGTTTTTATTGATTTTTAAGATTTTTTAAAAACATGTCTTTATTGATTTCAGAGAGAGAATTGAAGAGGGAAAGAGAGAGAGAGAGAAACCTCAGTGATGAGAGGGTCATCATTGATCGGCTGCCTCCTGCACGGCCCCTATGGGGGATCGAGCCCACAACCTGGGCATGTGCCCTGGCTGGGAATTGAACTGCAATCTCCTGGATCCTAGGTCAATGCTCAACCACTGAGTCATGCCCGGCTGGGCTGTCCTCCTGTTTTTTAATTGTTTGGTTTTTTTGTTTGTTCTCTGACTTTGTGAGGTTTTTCAATCCTGTCTTCCAATTTGCTGATCTGATCCTCAGCTTCCTCTAATCTTCTCTTTATTCCTTCCAATGTGTTATTTATTTTTGCTATGTCATTGTTCATTTCCACCTGGTCACTTTTTATAGTTTCCATTTCTTTTCTCATGCTGTTGAGCATCCTTATAATCATTCTGAACTCTATATTTGATAAATTGCTTATCTCCATTTCATTTACCTTTCTGGAGAATTCTCTTGTTCTTTCATTTGGGGCTTGTTTATTTGTCTCTCCATTTTGCTTGCCTGTTTGGGTTTGTTTCTATATATTAGGTAAATCTCATAGGACTCCCAGTCTTTCTGAATGGCCTCTAGTGCAGGCCAGTGTCAGATGCTGTTTGTGACTGGCCCTGAGTATCCTGTTTGGAGCTATCAGCAAATCACAGCTATGGCTCCCTCTGCTGGGGCTGAGTGCATTGGGAAAGGACCAAGATGCACACCAGAGTCTGCTTTTCTTAGCCCTGGGTCCAGAAGAAGATCAGGGAAAGTCTCAGAGCTCCCAGAGATTTGCCTTTGCTTATAGGCTGATTGTTATGCAATATCCTACTGAGTCTCAGGCTATGGACCACAGCAAGGTGTAAACTCCACAGGGTGGGGTGAGCAGTTTTCCAATAGGGTGGGACAATTACTTCCCCACCCCAAGCAAAAGCTGCCTGGATGCTAAAAGGCTGCCTGAGAAAGTTATCCTGTGCAGTATGGGGGAATGACTCACCACAGGAATCCATGTGGCTGTCCTCCATCCTCTATCCTCAGAGCCACCAACCCTGGATTCTCCTCACACAGCTCTAGTTAACTCTGCCCTCTCTCTGCCAGAGCATAAGGTGGGTGGTTCCACATGAAATTTTGTGCATTGACCCTTTAAGAGGGTGCCTGTATTTCCAGCTGTCTCTCCCTGGCAGACAGAAACCCCACTGCTTTTCACAGTCAGGTGTTACGTGAGCACTTTCTCAGTTCTGATGTTCTGAGCTGGGAATCCCAGCTTGGGATTTAGGCCCCAGAGTTCTCAGTGGAACCCCCCACAGCTGAGATATCCCTCTGGACCTTCAGCTGCTGCCTGAGGGAGCCCAGCCATCCCTCTCGCATCTCCACACTTCCTACCAGTCCCTATGTTGTCTCCACTTTTCCTCCTTGGTTATGAGGGTGCTCTCCAGCTCGTCTTCAGTTTCAGTTGATTATTCAGGATGGTTTTTCTATATTTTAGTTGTAATTCCAGTTTGGTGTTGGGAGAATGTCAGTGTATCTTCCACTGAATCCCATCCTCAGTTTCTTGCTTCATGGGCTCTTTCAAGGTCGCCACTTGCTTCATCAAAACATACAAATTTAAAGCAATAGAGCAAATATACTAGCAAGACAGAAAATGTTACCTGTTTCATTCCATTTTGTGTGTGGTTTTGTGCATTCTGTTAGTGCTTTCACTGTTTAAAATGGCCCCCAGGTGTGGTGCTGAAATGCTGTCTAATGTTTCTAAGCACAAGAAGGCTATGATGTCCCTTACAGAGAAAAATGCATGTATTAGGTAAGTTTTATTTAGGCATGAGTATAGTGCAATTGGTTGTGATTTCAATGTTAATGACTCAATAATATATGCTAAATAAGATGTCTTTAATCAGAAACATACATCAAACAAGACTATGTATTGATCAGTTGTTGAAACTATTGTGACCAAAATGCTTGCAGGAACATAACCCTGCATCTTTCCCAGGAGCAATAGTTTAACATTTGCTAATTTAGTGTTTCCATGGACATTATAGAATATAACTACCTCAAATAATGACCACTGGCTGTACATAAACAGAGAGGATGCTCAGTCAATTCTCAGTTGCTCCAGCCTCCTGCAGTTCTAGCTTAAGTCACTGTCTGACTGCATCTGCTTGAAATATTCTGAGCCAGACAGCCCAAGAGAGCCTCCTGAATTCCTGATCCTGAAAAAGTTTGCGATGTAATAATTTTGTTTTTAAACAAAAATATTTTAATACCTTATTATCATTATTTATATGTTTATAGTATTTATAATATTATTTGTTGGTATTTAAAATGTTTTATGCCAGTAGTGACCAGAATAATGGGGTTAAAAATGTATTACTCACAAGGTTCATGGGAGGATTAAATGAGATGGTATCCATCATGTTGATAGGACTGAATGTTTTTATTAAGTGCCAAACACTATGCTACCATTAATATTATGAATTATCTGTCTTAGCTTTTATTTTATAGAAATGCAAATGATTATGCTGGAAAGAGACCTTAAAGATCACCCAGACTAATCCCTATATTTTCAGTTGTGAAATCAGAGACCCAGAGAAGGGAAATTGTCTGCATCTCACAGAAAGTTGATGGCAAAGTATAAATTAGAAGGAGGTTCTATCTCTGTGCTGAATAGACAAACCTTGTAACTGTTTCCTTGCATGTTTCAATTAGAGATGTGCCTTAGTTATTGAAAAAGAAAAGCATGATATGACTCAAATACACAGAGAGGCCTTTAATTTTAACTCATTCTTTTAGTCCTAGAATCACAGGTGAGATGATCTTTTATTATTGTTCTTCACAAAAGGGAGTTGTTCAAAGGGATGGAAATTGTGTCCTGGGATACACCTCAGTAGATACCAATATTATTAGTGGTTTCTGATTAAGAACCTGAATGAAGGCTTGTTCCCTGCATGGTAGCTTCCTGTACATGATGACAGGCCATGGCATCAGCTGCTGGAAGGGTGAGCAGGTGAGGGAGGTGATGATGTCTGTAGTCATGACCTTAAAATCTCTTGATTTCAAATCCTGTTGAGAGTAGCTGAACTTGGGCCTTAATTCCTATCATATACTAGAAAAGAGACACTTCTAGGGTGGTTCAGATGGTAACTTTTTGTTCTTTATTTTCTGGGTAATAAAGTGTCATCTTGGTTGACACAGAAGAAAGTCAACAAAAACCTACAAATACTTGTGCCTGTGGGCTCTGGGCCAGGCTAGTGAGTAGTGACAGGGAGATATCAATGGCTGCTAAGTAGGGAGGGAGATATATCAGTGGGACCCACAGTCTAGAGTTAAGAAGTTCCAGGTTCCACAAGGAAAACCAGAAGCTTGGGGTCAGCAGAGGTAAGGGTTCATTCAAATTTGCAAAATTCTTTAGAAAATATCTGTCACATTAACAGCACTTTGACCTATAATGTGTATCTTGCTGCATTTACTAATAAATATTATCTCCTTGCATAACTGGCATAATCTATCATGCTGAGAAGGAAATTTTATCTTTTTTTTTAAATCCTCACCCGAGGATATTTTTTGCATTGCTTTCCAGAGAGAGTGGAAGGGAGAGAGGGAAACACAGACATGAAAGAGACACATCAATTGGTTGCCTCACGCACTCACCCGGACTGGGGCTGGGGATCGAGCCTGCAACTGAGGTACATGCCCTTGACAGGAATCAGACCCAAGACCCTTCAATCCATGGGCCATTGCTGTAACCACTGAGCCAAATATCTGTCCCTTTAACACCACTTTGGCCTATAAATGTGTATCTTTCTGCATTTTAAAAAACTATAATTTTAAAAGACTATAATTTTGAAATAATAAACTTCCATTTGGATACACATAAAAAGTACCATAGCCAAATACAAAATCAAAGCAGTGACTTGGCCTAGTACCTTTTCAGTCTCTGATGACTTAGAATGACCCTCTGAAGGAATGTAGGACAGTCCTTCAGGATTCCTTTGTTTGGCTTTGGCTACACAGCCTTGGGGGCCACATATAGAACAGTGGCTGCATTCACCTCTACTTCTTCACACTCTGCCAGGAACTTTCTTTTTCTTTCTATGTCCTGGGTGCTGTTGTAAGCCAGAACTTAAATTTGCATTCGAACAATTAATGGGATGCAGATGGCATCTCTTTCTTCTGAATATTTACTGGTGCTGTAGCAGTTTAAATCCCAGAGAGAAAGGTCCCCTTAAAGGGGATGACTTCCAGGTCTGTAAGCCATCACATAATGTATCCAGAGTGAAGAGATTCAATCATTACGAGTTAATTAATAATTAACAGACATTTATTTTGTAACTCTAAAGAGGGAATGTTTCCATCAGAGGACAAGTTGTTCCCTTCCTGGACACATTGATAAGGATGTGATACCTAGACTAACAGGAGTCCTCTTCCAAGTGTTGTCCCAGGCAGAGGCTGCCCTGTCTCACTGAGCCCCAGGGTAAAGTAGATCCCAATTGTGCAGTGTTGACTCTTAACCTCAGTGGCACCCAGGAGTGATTCCTCCACCCCAAATCCTTGCCTGAATCCATGCCCAATTACCAAACTATTGATTATAATCTGCTTCTCATGCAGATTTCTTCTAGAGAGAGAATGAAGTGGTGCAGGTGTTCTTCCCCACCTGCAGATGGATATTTCTTTGGAAATCAGTAATCTTGCAGTCTTATTTTACATATCAATCTCACCGATGGATGTAGATAATGAGAACCTGTCCTGGAGAGACAAATCCACAAACATTTCCTGGAGGAGTCATTGAATGGTTTGGGTGAGATGAATGGAAGTGAAGTAAGGAAACTTGTTAGCACCAAACTTTTTGGAGTGCTGATATGCACAAAAAGGACATAGTGGTGTTAGGCAGGAAGCTCAACAAATGCCTGGCACGTGTGTGTGTGTGTGTGTGTGTGTGTGTGTGTGTGTGTGTGTGTGTAGGGGGCAGACATGGGGGCCTACCTTTGTAAGCCCCAGCTCAGTTTTTCAACGTATGGTTCTAACCTACTGAGTCAAAATCCTTGTGTGTGGAAACTCAGTATGTTTTTACGAAGCTTCCAGGTGATTCTGATGCTCACTCAAGTTTAAGAACCACTACCTTGGTCCATGTTATCCCCAAGAAATTATTTTCCCATAACTCACCCCCAGCTACCAAATAAACATGTTTTCTAAAAATTTTAGCACCTTCGTCCAAATATCCATTAGGTAATTAAATAATTTGGGGGAACAAGTATTGGGGTGAAAGAGGACAAACTATAGATGTGAGGCTTTAAAAGGCATTCAAATATTTTGTTCTCAAAATGGGATTATTATGTTCTTAAAATATTGTTATTTGATAAGCATTTACTTTGTAAATACTGTATTATTTGCACCAAAGATTATCTATAAAAAGTTGAGCGGGGAACCTTCTCTTTCTTTCTACCTTTTCAGCATCCTTTGCCCACCTGGTCTTGGCTCCAGGGCTCTCCTGCTGGTCCCTGATGATGACTCAGACTACACACTGATACAGCCTGTGGCACAAACTTATCTTTCTCTCATCAAAAATTACCTGTGTTGAATTTCATTCTCACCCATTACTCAACCAGTTGTCTCCCTGGAAAGCAATCTGACTGACTCATCCATGGCAAAGTGTTGCTAAAGGAGAATAGATTAAAGTGTCCCTGAGGACCCTTGAGGGCATAATTTGTCAAAATGGGAGATATGCATTTCTAATGGTGGACTTTCAGGTATATAAAGAAGGAGGGAATAAAATATATGGGCCAGCAGATCTTCCTAGGATTCCTAAAATTGTACCATGGAGTAAACTATTCTTACTAATTTTAAGTACAGTTTTGTTCAAAGCTGAGGTTTGAAGGGATAGGATAAAAACATTGAATAGAACCAAAGACCCAAAGCCAAGTATAATATGTGATAAAACCCTTCATGTTCCAAAGAACATAAGCAGAACTCATTAAAATTGAACAAAAACCACTCAGAGACTATCACCCCCTGCAGCATATTAAGATGAGACTAGAAATTCAAGAAGGGGTTTAAGGAAAGAGTAAGTTTCCTTACTAGATTTAAGGAAACAGTAAGTATTTTCTCCACCCCTCCCAGTATTTTCCTGGGATGAAATAGAGCACTGTGATACCGCTCTTAGGAGAAAGTTATGTGCCTCTCTTGGAATTTAGGGGTGCTCATGATCAAAGAGACTGATGCCCACTTATCATCTGGAGAAATCTGAAGGGAAAGACTGACTAGAGCAGCATAAGCTATTCTCCCACCATTTAGTGGGCTGGGATGCAGTTCTGGAAGTAAGAGGCTCCAAGATTTCTTTCAGGTGGAAAAGCTGAGGCAATCAGAACTGATCAGCCAGAGTATGTGTCACCAGAGCCCAAAGGTCCCTGTTGACTATCCAAAGACCCCCAAATCTCACTCCCCTTGCATTTTCAGCCCATAGAAGAGCCAGCACTTTTGTGGCTGCCATGCCAGCCGTGCTCTAATAGCATCATTGACATGCGATGTTGCTCCTTTTCTATGATCTCTCTGTTCCAGAGAAGCAAGCAGAAGTGTGCAAGAAGCAGGAGTGTTTCAGCCTGGGTTCACTGAGAGAAGTAGAATTACTATAAGTGATATAATAGAAGGGATTTGTTATAGGGATTAGACCCTACACACTGTGGGAGCTGATGAAGAAATCTATGTGGGACTGTTGCCTTTATGTTTGTCACCAGGGCCAATACCTCTGTAGGTCAGCCAGGCTTGCTAGTCAGGAAGGGAAGATGGATGTGAAGTGGGGAAGAGCAAGGACAAACTGGAACACGTGAGGACAAACTAGAACTCAGTGGCAAGGATGACCTGCGGTATAAGCTGACACTGTCTGCTACAGGGCTGCACATATGCCTGACCCAGGACCTAGAGAAGTGGAAGGAGGCAATCCAGTGGGAGCTGAAGTTGCTGCAGACCCGTGTGCTGCTCACACCAACAAGGGAAGCCCGGAAATCAGCAGCAATGCATATAAGTTGCTGCAGTGCCTGGTGACCTTCACCTTCAGAACACAAAGTGGCAGCTCCTTCACTTCCCTCTTGTGCAGATTTCTCTTATGCTCCACCCTAACTCAGGCCCTTACAGGGAAGGGAATTTGGGGAAACATAGTTCCAGCTTAGCCAAGAGGCTGCACAAGGGAAAGGGTGGAAGGAATTGTTATGACTTCTTGTCCAACTTTTTGGTTCTCTGAGTCAGGAGAAGGGAAGAAGCTTTGAACTGAATACGAGATTAAAGAATTGACTTAGAATGGATTTTTAAATCCCCAAATAGGGTTTGTTTTTAATGTGGCCTAAAAGTAAGGAGATTTGTCTAAGATGTTTTCAAGAGGCAGGTAGACTGATTTGATATAACAAAGTTGAAGGTAGTAATGAAAAAAACACACAAAAACCCAGCCATTTTCTATTTATACCCAATCAGGTTTAGCCTGTTTAATAAACCAGCTCCACAGGTATTTAACTTCTGTGAGTTCAACTATATACATTGCTACATTCTTCCATGTTAGTCAGTCTGTCTCATAATTTAAAATACCTAAATTCTATTTTGCGTCTACTTTTTGTTAAATATTCTCCACCACTGTATTCTTTATATGAACATATAGAAATTTATATTACTCTACAGGATTTCACTGTATATAAAAATTACCTATACTGTTTATTGTGGACAATTTAAAGTGCTTTTCAAGGATTATTTTCACAATATGAAATTTTTGCCTTATATGTTGATTGCAGAAGCTAACACTCTATGTAAGATGAAGGTGTGGCTCTTCTATACTCTGATTCAGGGATAAAGTTGGGTAGGATGAAGAAAGCACATTTTTTGCAAATGCATTGATGTGCCTAGTACATCCAGTTCGTCCGGTCTCTCCTAAAGAAGGTGTGTTTTCACTTTTTTACTTTCTAAACCAATAATATGTCAGAGAAGAAAGTTACCTTAAAGGTCATTAGTCACCCTCATTTTAGAAGAGAGAATCGAGTCCCTAAAGAGGTGAAGTAACATGTCTAGAGCCACAGGGTGTCTTGGTGGCAGGTCCAGAACTAGAAGCCATCAGTCTCATATTAATATTGACTTTTCCTCCCATCTGCCAGGCTACTTTTCATTTTGTGAATCCCTTTAGCAAGTACTGGGAGCCTGACACAGTTTCAAGCCATCTAGGGACTGAAGGTCCCCACAGCTTAGACCTGTGCCATTGCCCTTGGTTCATTCTGGGTCAGACAGGGATGCAGAACTGCTTTCAGGGATGACAAGGGCTCTTCTGTTTCAGAGCTGGTTTCTCCTTCAATGCAAGATTCCCCAGAGTGAATTGGACATTTTTTTCTCCCATTTGTCCCCTAGGGAGCAACCCAAGGCCCTTCCTTGAACTAGCACAATGCCTGCTGCCCTGCTGTGGTCCAGGCCCTGGGGCTCAAGTTCATTTGATGACCATGGCCAAGACTGCAGCTGCAGACAGATCAAAACTGAGGCTGCATGGTCTCTTTAAAACAGGGTTAGACAAGTACTCTGATCTCAACAGTCTGAACTCACTCTTGGAATCAGCTTTCTCCAAGCCTCCCCCCCGGGATTCCCTTCTCATTGCTCGCCTCTGTAAAGGGTTGTAGTCCCTTAAGAGTTCTTTGTGAACAAGAATGATCATGTTCATCCACCCCCTCCCTGGCCCATCTGATTCCAGGGAGAGAGCACTTATAATTCTTCTCAGCCCCTTTGGGACTTCAGATACCAAATGCTCTTCTTTCCCCATCAGATGTTTGTCTTGATTTTGTAGCTTTTCCTTCTAGAGTTTCAAAGCAGGTAAAACTAAGCCTTCCTGTAACATTTGGAAATCCTACTGCTCAGTCCTTTTTCTGTACCTCAGTTGGCAAAGCGAGTGAGATCTCCTGATACCCCCAAATTTCTCAGCATGTTGGTTTTAGACAACCATGGAAGATTCAGGACTCTAATTTGTTTGTTTACACCTGCTATTCAGTGCGGCTCCCCTTGCCACAGTGAGGACTGCTGTTATTTCCCAGCCTGGAAGAATTCATCTACATCCTCCACTTTCCCTTAAGACAACACAAAGCCCATAGAAACAGCAGCAATACCTGTGAGTAGGGGATTTTTTCTACTTCCAATCAGTTTTGCATTTTTTCTGTTAAGCTGTTTTTGGCAGCTGACCATATAGAGGCCCCTCCAATAATCCATTAATTGTAATGAGTTGAAGGTCTCTCTCATGGAACTCACATCTGATTCATGCCTTCTGCTCTTTCCTGTGAAGCCTTGATGCTGTGGTGATCATGTGACTGGCATAAAAATCTTCTCACTCACACCAGAGCAGGGAATAAAAGCAGAGTGTTCACCAGGCCCCAGGCACCGTGGGATAAAAGGAAGCAGCCACAGATCCAGAAAGGAGTAGATAGTGTGTTCCGCTAGGGTATTTCCCAGGGTGTTTTCCAAGTGAGTGTGTGTGGGGAAAATACCCCAAACTCTGGAGAAGCCACCATCCTTGAATTGCCTTCTTTGTGTGTTCTGAAGTGTTCTTGTAGGCATGGGAGGAGGCCAGGGATGACGCTGAATCTATTTCAGCAGATACAGATTTCTATGATACTTTCCTAAGGGTGTTAGGGGAATTCAGAAAATGGGGGTTTAGCCTTTGATCACAACATCATAACAACAATGCTTAGATATCAATTTAATAAACTAGTTGGAAACAAAAGTCTCTCCTTGCCTCCAGCTGGGCAAGTTCTAACAAAATGGTGATCAGGAAATGTCAGTCTTAAAAGGGCTTTGCCTTCATTTTCTGGCCCAGGCCGCTCAGGCCAAGGGGCCCCATCATGTGCCAGATCCTTGTATTGGGGGCTGGGTGTCGAGGATACAATATGGAGCAAGACAGATATCTTAAGAAGAACTGAAGACATAAAGGAGATTGAGGGAAAAAGGTGTGATAATTCTAGGCCCTTCTAGAGTGGATCCTTCAGCATATATATTAAAATGTGGACATATTTATTAGGCCTTATGTAGATTCTCATCCAACCAGCTTCTGTGTACAAACAGCTGGGTATTTTTAACTGCAAATAGATATTTCAGATGTTCTATCTTTAAGCTAGTGGTTCTCAGTGTGGTCGAACAATATCAGCATCACCAGGAACTTGTGAGAAATGCAGATTCTCAGGAACTACCCCACACTCACTGAATAAGAAACTTCGGATGAGGCCCAGCACTCCGTATTTCAATTAGCCATACATAAGATTCTGAGTTTGAGAACCACTACTTTTGGAGAATTTGTGCTCACTGCTTCTGGTGTCATTGTCTTTTCTTTCCTTCAAATAGAAACCATCGTGGGCAAATAAAAACCAAGTAAAACACTCCATATAAGAACACAGTGCAATTGTTGCATGTATTCACTTGCTAAGGTCACCCTGGTCTCTTCCAGCGCCTCGTTGTGAAAGTGGGTGGTGTAGGAAAAAAATGAACTGCGGGCACAATGACCTAAGAGATTTTTAGTAATTACAGTCTTGGTGAGCTTTTGTTCTATGAAAGACTTACCTTTCCTTTGGCTTTGGGTAATTTCTTTCATAATAAAAAAAATAATTTGAGTTGCAAGGGGCTTCATACTGGTTCAGAAAAAAAGGATATAGGGAATGGATTGTCTTATAGTATGTAATGCTGTATTGAATTGAATGTCAAAGTAATGATCTATTTTTTTTGAAGTTAAGGTTATGGAAGATCTTAAATCAAAATGATTTAATGAGGCAGAAAGGCAGCAAATTCTTTTTAGTGATTTACTTGTTAACTTTGAATAATTCCCCTGTTGTCTTCCTTATCTATTTGCCCTAGTTCCTTTAATGACAGACCTGTACAGAATGTGTTTGGTATTGACAGTGGTTCACAGATCTAACATCTTTTAAACATGATATTGGTGTGAAGGATTCCTATATATATATTGGGCAGATAAGAGCTTTAAAATTGTGAAATGGGGGTCTTGGATGACTTTCTAACCAAGGAGAAAGAGTTTCCCATTGTGCCAGTGGATGAACCCTAGAGCTATGCCAACTGTCTGCCTAATTGGATCCATTAATCTCTGCTAAGTTAGCCAATGCACAACCCTGCCCAGGTAACTACATGGAGTAAATCAATAAACTTCTGTTGGGGACCGACTGGGTGCGGAAGATGCTGAGAGTTTAGGGTTCAGGAAGATAAAAAGATGTGTTCTTTGCTTTTAAGGAACTTAAACTCTGAACAAATACACCTTTTGAAGAAAGCCCTAACAGAATGACCAAGTATGGGTATTGTTAGCATTGTTAAAATGTAAATTGAATCATGTCACTCCTCTGTGCAAAATTCTCCTAGGCTTTCCATGTTACACAGTTTAAATCCCCCATCCTCATTAGGCCCTTCATGTCCCAGTCCTCTGTGACCCTTTTGATGGCTTTCTCCTACTCACCCCTCATTCACTCGATTGTTGGGGATCCTGCCAGGCACAATCCCAACTCCACACTTTGGGACTTCCTCTTCCCTCTGACTAGAATGCTTCCCCCCTTGTTCCTGCCTTCCCTGCACACTGCCTTCCACACCCTTAGCATTGTTCACTATTTTTTTTTTACTATCCTTAGCATTGGTCACCATTTAACATACTTTGTGCATTTTTATAAGTTTTATTTATTATTTATTTCTCTCTGTAGAATGCAAAGTTCATGAGAGCAGGGTTCTTTGTTTTATTCAGATAATGAAAGGATGAATGAATGCACTTGGGTAGGCCAATGGACAAAGGACAGTTTTAAGGACACCTCCTATCACCTACTTCTTCACTAGACAAGGGCAGCCTAGGATAGGTGTTAGAACTAATAATTAAACTTATTCTTGGAAAGCATGACCTTTCCTAAAACCATCATATTTTTCTTCCTAAAAGCTCATGATCAAAATTCTTAGGCAAGCAAATAAATTAACCCAAAATTATGACCCAATTTGCATGTTATGCTTTAAATTGTATTTTAGGGTCAAGTGACTTCAAGGACACATTCTCCAACTCTCAAACATGCACATTTAGTTTTGCTTTATTAAATATCATTATATTAGAAGCTCATCCATTTATTCTTTTAATTCTTTATAACATTTATTTATTGAGTACCTACTATGTGCCAGATACTTGTCTAGCTGCTGGGAATACATAAATGAACAGACAAGATAAAAGCCCCTGCCCTCAGAGAGCTTGCATTCAAGGGGGAGGCAGATGATTACCAAGACAAATATGTACCATGTTGGAAGGTGATGAGTACTATGGAAAAAAATGAAACTGAATATGGGGCATGTGGAAGGGCTCCTATTTTTGATAAGAGTGATCAGGGAAGGCGTAATGATTAGGTGATTTGGAGCAGAGCCCTGGAAGAGTTGAGTGAATGAGCTATGTGGCTATCTGAAGAAGAGCTTTCTAGACCATGGGAATAGCATTTGCAAAGACTCTGAGGTGGAACCATGCCTGGCATATTTGAGGAATAGCAAAGAGTCCAGTGTGGCTGAGGCAGACTAAGCAGAGGAAAGAATGGTATGAGATGACATTGGGAGGTCACATAGGATGTTAAAAGGTGTTGTGGGGACTCTGGCTTTTCCCCTGAGTGAGGTAAGAAGCCATCAGAGGATTTTGAGCAGAAGGTTGATGTGAACTCACTTGTGTTTTTAAAATATTCTGCTGCCGGCTTGGAGAACACACTAAGTTGGGGTGTGGGTGCACATAGGGAAACCACCTAGGAGACCATGTCAGTATTCCAAGGACAAGATGATGTTGGCTTGGATCAGGGTGGTAGAAGTGGAGGTAGGTAGAAGTAGCTGAATTTCCATATATTTTAAAGGTAGAACTAGCAGTATTTGCTGACCAATTAAATGTGGGGTATAAGAGAATAAGATGAATCAAGGACAAAACCAAGGTCTTGGCTTCAACCTCTGGGAGAACAGAGTTGACATTTACTGGGATGGAGACGACTGGGAAAGAGGTGGCTTGCAGTGGTGGCTGGAATCAGGAATTCAGTTTGGGCAGTGGTGAGTTTAAGATGCCTATTTGACGTTAGGCAATAGGAGGTGGGATGGAAATCACTGATGTAACCAAGGTAGCTGGTGCATTTTAGAGTGATATCACCTCCTGATTTAAGAGGGAAACTGGACCATAGCTCATCTTTTAGGCTGACTGTCTTGGTGGCATCTGCAAACCCATGGTACTTCATTTTGTTAAAAAGCCACATCCTTATCACCTCCTCTGTTATGTTCAGAGGAGCAAAGGCCACTGATACTATGTGAAATTTCTTATTAGGAATTCAGATCTATGTGAAATTTAAGTTAACATTTTTTATGCCATCAGCTTCCGGCTTTTTCTTCTCTACCAATTGGTTATGTATATTTTCATTTATGTGTTATCAGTGAGAGTAATGGATGGTCATCACATTCCAAGACATTTTAAAGCACTTATTAATATGTGGTGCTAGGCCTAGAGGTAAGAAGGGCCTTCTGACTTCTTGTGGGTGAGGTGTGCACAGGGTGAGAAACACCCAGAATGCTACCCATCATCTTGGCATTGACAGCAGGTGGGTGAGGTGGGCTAGGGGTGGAGCAGCCACTAACAACTGTCATGGCATCTTTGCCACACTTGCCTGATTGTCAACCTGTACGTTAGAAGACATACAAAGCAGTTAACAGGCTTCTAGGCACCACAACAACTACTTTTTAAACGTACAATTAGTGGGTGCTGTTTAGACAGAACAATCTCCCCAAACATGTCCAAATCCCCACCCCCAGAACCTGTGAATATTTTACCTTACATAGCGAAAGGGACTTTGAAGATATGATTAAGAATATTTATTTTTTTTTGGTGTTTCAAATAGTTGTATTAGATAGTAAAGGCTTTTATTGTTCTGAACCCTGATTACAAGTCACATGACCAAGAGCAACTAAATAAGGAGATTTAGGAACATGTAAAAAAAAATCCTACAGTACCTTACAAATATCCCAGTAAGGTAGGTATTCTAATTATGATGAATATTTGCTTAGTGTTCAGGAAAATCTCAGCTGTTTATTTTTCTTGGAGATTATTTTGGCCCAATGTAATTCCAAGGGACCATATAAAAGGGACACAGGAGGATCAGAGTCACTGAAGGAGATGTGATGATGGAAGCAGAGGTTGGAGTTATGGAGTCATGAGCCAAGGAAAGTAAGTAGACTTTCGAAGCAATAGGAAATTAATACAAGAGCTCACTGTCTATGACATCTATGCTAAGCCTTTATTAATTTATTTAACCTTAAAACACTACTCTGAGTAGTTCTTATTAGTGTTGTTCATTTTAAAGATGGCAAGACTGAGGTTCAGAGAAATTATGAGTAGTAATGTTACCTTTGGTCACATAATAAGTAAATGGCAAAGCCAGGTTTTGAACCCAGGTCTTTCCTACTCCTAAGGTGGAATTCCAAAATAATATGTTATACTATATATATAACTATATTTATGTATATTATTAGAAAGTTGGCTTTTAAAAACATAAGCAGAATGGAATTTTTAGGGATGAAGGGCAAAATTCAGTAAACTGAAGTCCCCTTGAAGTCAGGCAACCTCCTTTCATCTTGCAGATCCCACATCTAGCACATGGTAGACACTTAACAGGTATTTGTTGAATGGTCAAACCACCAAGCCTAGTGTGCTGGTGGGGCTACACGGAATATATGCTACTTCTTTGATATATGCAGTGGCTTCTAAATTTATCCAGATGCATATTTGTAGTCAGGCTTGGATGGGAAGCCTCTGGAGAGGTGGCCAACCCTCCCCATGGGCGTGTGTCTCTGAGCAGAGCTGTCTGTGTGTAGAGTTCACTTCCTGAACTACCAGGTAAATGGAGAGGACCTGTGAGCCCAAATAATTAAAAAGACTCGGAAGCCCGGCTGGGCATGGCTCAGAGGTTAAACGTTGACCTAGGATCCAGGCGCTCAGGGTTCGATTCCCGGTCAGGGCACATGCCCGGGTTGCGGGTTCGATCCCCAGTCGGGGACCTGTAGGAGGTGGCCGATCAATGACTCTCTCATCGTTGATGTTTCTATCTCTCTCTCTCCCTCTCCTTTCCTCTCTCTGAAATCAATAAAGATATATTAAAAAAGACTCAGAACAATGAGAAATAATTTCTTCAGGGCTTTTGTATCTACATGAATATCTTTATCTCCTCATCAGATTTATCTTAAAATGGCTTTGCATTTCCTGAATATATATCAGCCTATGTTTGGGGAAGTCAATGAGTACAGAGTGGATATGAGAGGAAAGCCAGGCTAGGGTATAAATTTTGCCTTTGCTAGTTCACTAAGTTCACTAGCTACATAAGTCACCTGAGAATAACTAAGAATGGACAGATGTTTCAAGGTTGCTCTGCCTGTGTTTATTTGTGCAGATATTTATGTTGGTTCTGTCCTCTCTGAAGAACAGGTCTCATGATACACAAGGTCCCTTTGCACTTCCCTCACTAGTGTCCTGCCCCCTTCCTGGCCTTGCCTGACATTTCCCAACACTCCTGCCCATTCTTGCCTGTGGTGACCAGTTTCTGTGTGACTAAGGCCAGTCTTTCTGTCCCATTATTCCCAATATCTTGTCATAGCCAATATTAGTTGTTCTTTGGGAAGTTCTCTGACCTTCAGTAGCAGGGCTCAAAGGGAGGTCACCAAGCCGGCACCCTATTCAGGATCCTTCTTCAAGCCTTCTCACACACTCCTTTCCTATCTCTCAGTTACCTTTGTGAAAACTGGAGCAAACAGATGTCTCTGCAGCGTGAATTCCCTAGCATCAGAAGGCCTCCTAAAGCTGAGGCCTGATATTCTGGTCTAGTGGGGAAGGGGTCATTTTTTGTTCTTCTGCATCAGTCACACCTCAGCATGAATGAATCAGGCTCTTTCCCCCAAAGAAACCTACTTTAATTAATTCACTAATTAATCAATTAATTTTTAGTAGAGAGTCCAAGTTATCAGAAGACTTTGCACATGGATGGGGTTCCAAAATGATTTGTGTTGAAACGGTAAGAGAAGTAGCTCCTAAAAGAAAGAAGACTGAGTCTTCTTAGAATGGAGTTTATTTGAGATGTAGAAACCCTGGAAGTACTAGCAGGAGAGTGGAACATGGCACAGGGAAGGGAAAACAGACAACAGGTGTGCTCCCAAGCCACTTACCACGTGGGTGACTGGAACTCTGAGAGACTGTCGGGGGATATGCCTCAGTTTGATCCCACTTGAGGGGCAAGGCAGCTGGTATCTTTGCCCTCCAATTCCAATCTGCATTTGGTTGAGAGCTGCCTCTGGGACGCTAACTGCCCAGCACTTCCAGCCTGACAGTGCTCGGGAGAAACATGTTCTGTGAGCCAGAAAAAGCCCCCAGGCAGAAGTCGCAGGTGTTTGCTGCAAAAAGCTTTTTGGCATGAATGGGAATCAGAGATGCTGAGGAGATATGGGTGGGGCTGACAGCAGCTAATACATTACCAGAGTCTCAAGGGCCATTGCAGACAAAATTTCCTTCTTTACAATGTTTTTTAAGTTTGGTCTTGATGCTCCTCAAATGACCCAGCCCCTAATAAATGGCTTTGCAGGAAGTATCTTAGTCTGTTCAGGTTGCTTTTACAAAATTAACATGAACTGGGTGGCTTATAAACAACAGACATTTATTTCTCACAGTTCTGGAGGCTAAGTCAAAGATCAAGTCTCCCGCAGATTCGGTGTCTGGTGAGAACCCACTTCATCATAGATGGTCTCTTCTCTCCCTGTTCTCTTGATGGAAGGGGTGAGGGAGTTCTCTGGGGCCTCTTTTAAAAAGGCACTAATCTCATTAATGAGGGCCATGCCTTCCCGAATCACCTAATCAACTCCCAAAGGCCCCACCTCCTAATACCATCACCTTGGATATTAGATTTTCAACGTACACATTTTAGGGAGACACTAGCATTCAACCTATAGCAGACAGTAAGCACACAGTATGTATGAGGTGATAAATAAAATGAGTGCCCTGTGGCAGAGGTTGGATCCTCATTCCAAGCATGCCTGTTACCCATTACTAAGAACTATTTCCTGTGGGCCAGGCATGTGCATCCTCCAAATACACTTTAAACTTGTTCTAGAATCTGGGCTTTCTGAGTGGAGACATTTCCTATCGCTGCCTCAGCTTGGCCCATAGTTTGCAGGTAATATATTTCAGTAACATTTAGAAAAATTTACTGCACAGCTTGTTCTACACACAAAAGCTAAATGTTAATGCAGTGTTTTACTAACTGTGCTAAAATCAGCTAGCCAGCTGGTGAATTACCCAGAGGCCCTTTACTGTTGAGACTCACATGGGGTTTTGTAGTCAGCCTGAATGTCATTTATATAAAATCTCAGTGGTGATGTCAGGCGGGTGCTCTTCAGCTTTATGGCTAGACTGGGCAGATTAGATATTTACACAGCGTTTTTCATTAACCCCTGCCATGCCCCCTTTCTCTGATCTAATCCTGCCAGGTGGATGTGCTTGCCATGTGGAGGGCCCAGGGCACTGCAGAACCATACCAGGGTGCCAACCACAAAGTGTCCCTGTTCAGTGGCTTCATCATTAGCAGAAGGAGTCACAGATGTAGAGTGAAAGTGAGAGGCCCATCTTCGCCACTCAGTCTCTGGCTCCTGGTTAGAAGGCAGAATAATGCCAGAGGCAATACCAGTGGCCATTATCACCAGGGTTTCAGACTCTGTCCGGTGGACTTGAACATTGAACTGGGCCTCTGGGTTTGGGTTTTGGCCGCAAGGTTATTACCCGCCATGGTTTGCCCTGTGATTATTTTCAGCAAGCCACTTGATTCCCTCCAGTGCACTTATTGGTAGAACATACAGAAAGTCTTATTTTTTACCACATGTCGCTATTGGAATGCACGTTTACTTGTGTTTTCATTCATTCAATATTCCTTGACTGCCCACTGTTGTAGATGCTGGGAACATAGCTTGCAATTCAAGGAGTCCTGACTAATATTTCTAGCAATACCCTGACCCAGATTGGAGGAATTTAGAGGCTGTGCTTTTAATGGCTTCACTAGCAATGGCTGAATCAGGGGCAAACAGTTTGATCCTATTGCCAGTTTGCGGTCTTTGTAAAAAATGTAAATTCACTATCGCTTCCTTGAGGAGTTGGGGAATCCTTATCTCTGGAAAGGTGAAATCTTATACTTGATATCATAATAGTTTTATTTTATTCTTTATCACAATTAAGATCCAGAGTTTGGTCTGCTAGTTGCAACATTATTCTTACCATGACAAGTCTTGCTTATAATATCAAGTTGTTCTGTCTAACAAGCTCACTGACCTGATTTGAGGAGTTTTTACCTTCTGGTTCATTGTCTGTGCTGGCTTCCAGAGCTCTCTACCATTGGGAGTGAGCACAAGTAGATTGTAAACAGGAAGGAGATCTAAATGTGCATCCTGAGACGTTGAGTGGGTGTAAGCTTAATACAGTGCAAAAGAAGATGCATTATATGGAACACACTCCTTTGCATTTGGAAGCTACCTAGTTTCATACTTGTTTGTTTTAATCGTAGAATGTTTGGTGGCAATTTCATTTTACCCCAAGAGGGGAGTAATTAAAACAATGCATTTTGTTATGGTATTCATGTCACCATAATGCAAATCTTTTCCATTATTTGTTTTTCTTCTCTTTAACTCACATTTCTCCATCTTTGATAAGAAAATTTTGGCTTATTCAAGAAACAAAGTCTTGATGGAGGTAAAACCAGCCCTGGTGGGTGGTGGTTAGAGAAGGTTGAGGCTGTGGAAGAAGGCAGAAAGAAGGGTTTAAGGTAGAAGTGGAGATGTCTACTCTATGGGGGAGGAGCCAGTCAGGTTGTACTGCATGAGGGGTTATATCTGAATTCATGTTATGGAAGAAGTGGGGATGTGTTACCAGAAGATATTATATTATTATTATTATTATTATTATTATTATTATTATTATTATCATTATTATTATGCCTGCAATTTGTGGGACTACCAGGAGAGGTCAACAGACATATATTATGACATATATTACAGCCATGCCTTAGGAGGAGCTGAGAGAAAGCTGCTGTAGTACCTGTCAGACCACTCTGTGTGTGTGTGTGTGTGTGTGTGTGTGTGTGTGTGAGAGAGAGAGAGAGAGAGAGAGAGAGAGAGAGAAAGAGAGAACTTTAATTCTCAATTGATAAAGTAGTTAGAAAATCTGTAATTGATAAACATAATAGAGAAATGTAGCTGAGAACAAGAGTAAATGAAATAAAATACCTAGGTGAAGGTTAAGTATCTTTTTTTGTACATTGCCATCTGCTGGTCTAACTTGTCATCCTCTGTCACAGCAACCAACCAGCCTCTCAGCGTTACTCAGGAGAATCACTAGCCATCTTTAAAAAATATAATTAATCTCTGCTGCAACTCATCATGGAGCGTGTTCCTAGAGTTGCCCAAGTTAGAAGCATCCCAATCACAAGTCAATACTTGCCAATCACAGAGTCCAATTAAGGATCAAAGTTGAAATCAGTCTTTTTTGGGTGTTTCCTTTTCATTGAGTGGCCCATGGGTATCTTGTCATACCTTAGTTTTGCCTGCTCTAGAGACTACTTCTCTCATGGAGAAGGAGCTCTAATGAGCAACTCAGTATGTTTTACCCATACCCCACTCAGCATATACAGGGTGGGGCGAAAGTAGGTTTACACTTGTGAGTATGTGAAACAGAGTTTAGTCTTGTATTATGATTTATTAATTATTGTATTATTTTCCATATAAACAACTATAAACCCACTTTTGCCCCACCCTGTATTTTATCAAGTCATTCAAACATCTTCCAAACCTGGTGAAAATCCGTTCAATCATTTCCACATGTTGTGGCAACAGTCAGAAGCATGACTTTATTTATCTAGATGATAAACTTGATTTTTACCCCATGCTTTGTGTGTTTAGAGCTTGTCGATAGCTACTTACAACTGAGGCTGAAAGATTGTGGAGTACCTCTGGAGCTCAGCATACAGAGCAATGCTAAGATCTTTTCAATTAGCCCTAAGACTCAGTTGTCAAGATACTTCCAGAGGTCAAGTGTTACTTGATAGTTTCTTTGAATTTTTGGCCATCAAAATTTGGGATGTGTTCAACTTATATACCCTACAGCCAAAGAACCCATTCTTTACATCTTGACTGTGGGATGCAGAAGTGAGGAGGGTTAGATATTGCTTCATTCCTAAACATCTTGGAGTAAAAAGAAAGTGGTTATGATATGTGGGCAACTACATTTCAAGTAGGGGTGGCAGTGAGGTATGGGAGTAGACAATCATATCCTATTCTCTTTCATTTAGAAATTGTGGTAGGAAAATCCATTGAGATATTAAATTGTGCTTTGTTCACACTATTATTTTTGCCTCTTGAATCCCAAGAGTTGCTAGCCAGATCATTTCTTCTGTCTTGAGGAGATTTATGTCAGAGGGCTTAAGTGCCCCACTGTGCTCTACTTTCCTTTCTGGCTTTCTTTTTTTCAAAAGCCACAGCATGGAGTGTTAGGGATTGGGGGGAGAGTTTTGTTTTCTTTTACCACTGATTATGAAAAATTTCAAACATATGGCAAAATTGAAAGAATTTTACAGTGAATTACCCGCTAGCTACCATCTAGATTTTACTATTACTTTTCTATTATAATTGTTTTATCTCATTTATCTATCCTTCTATCCACTCAGAGAGCTGTGTTTTTAAAGCAGATACTGCAAGAGCAGAAATAAAAGAAGGAACCTCTCCAGGACTGGAAAGGGATGATAGGGGCTTCATGGGTAATGGAGGCTCATGGCCCTGGCTTTCACAGAGCCTGAGAGGTGGAAAAACCCGAGAGGGGCATGACTAGGAGGTATGCAGGGAAAGTAAGTCCCCAGGCACTGAGGTGCCCAAGTGGGACACAGACATGGCATATCTACATTCCAGGATCTGTGGTGGCTCCAACGTTGGTTATTGTGATTGTAAATTGAAGACCGTTGGGCTTTTGCTGACCTTTAAGTTCTGTATCAAGTCCCTGGGGGTGTTTTAACGACTTCCAAGAATTGGGGAGAGGAAAATATCTAAAGACTAAGATAGTTTTTTTTTTTTTTTTTCCTTTCGTCTGGTGGGAGCTCAGTGTTAGATGTGATTTTATTTCTGAAAAATAATGTGCTTTTATTTGCATACCTGGGTTTGTAGAGTCAAATTCACTACTGTTATAAATCTACTTGTAAATGGGAGGTTCATTTAGAGCTGACTTTGAACAATTATATGTTACACGGAAAAAGGATTCCTGAAGGTATTTTCTCTACCTCTCTGGTAAGCAGTGGCTTGAACATTTTAAGCAAAGCAAGGGTCTTTGAGAGTGTTGCCTTCTTTGGCTTGCTTAATTCAGACCTACAATCATTTAAATTCACTTTCCAGTTAATTTCCCTTTTAACCAGGGTAATTTTTTTATTATCTACCTACAATCTTCCACTTAAGGGGGATGTGAGGTGGAATTCAAAGTGTAGCAGTGAGAGGGGTGCATCAAAACAAGAATCAATTACAAGCAGTGATTAGTTTCCACTGGATAAAAGATGTCAGATTAAATGTTTGTTTAAAAGAGTGGGAAATTATATCAATTTTTTTCTTTGGTCCCACTCTCCTGTTTAGGAAGCAATTCTATTCAAATAAACTGTCCCTTTAGAATAAAGCATTTTACGCTCCATTTTGTCCTAACCCTGAAATACATGTTTGACTGTAAGATGTGATATGGAGGCTGTATGGATTAATGGATCTTTTCACATCCAGAGAAGCTATTTGAATTATATTGTTACAAAGCTAGAGGAGATAAAGTCTTTGGTGACTCAGCTAAGTATCTCTGGTCTATGTTCTGTAATAAATCACCCACTGGGGGGCATGATGCTTTAGCTCAAGGCTCTGGATTTCAATATGTGCTTAATTCTTATTTCCTTTCCCATCCCCTGTCTCTCCATAAAGGGATAGTGTGAGCTTAAGAAGCAGCTCCACTGTTGGCCTGTGTGGGGCTGCTCGGCTGTGTGTGAGCAGATTTTTGAACTGTACTTTAGAAGATAAGGAAGGATAAGGCAAGGAGCTGCAGAGATCTTAAGATTAAACTTAGCCACACCAGTGACAGGAGTACTGAGGCTGGAACAAGCTGACTGCTACCCTAGATGTCATCCTGTGCAAGCTGTGGGCACAGGGGCAGCACCTCAAGCCATGAAGCATCCTCTTCCCTCTGGACTTTGGGTTTTAGGATATAGTCGTAAGCAAGAGCTATACACTGCCTGGTAAATACAGAAACATGTTAAATGAAAGAGAGATTAGTCAGGCTTAGGTATTATAAAATGGATAAGATTGGCAGAGAACTTAGAAAGTGCCCCCTTTGAGTTTTCTTCTAGTCTGGCCCATGACTTTGTGTTCACCGTGAGTTGACAAAGTGCCCAATATAGTGCCTGGCACCATCTCTCAATAAATGTTTGATTGAATGAATGAACCAATACTCAAACAAAGCCAAGATACCCAAGACCTTACTCTAGTTAGAGACCTCATATTTTTATCCTTTTTTGTTTGTTTGTTTGGCTAGACTTTTAAAAGAATCTCTAGAGAATTATGCTTTGTTAGACCAATTTTCTTTGGATATTTTAAGCAAAAGTCAGGCTAACATACCACGTACATGCAGGTTTCTACCTGGCGAGTCAACTGGAACATGGCAAGAAGCTCTTTCTAGTGTTTCAGGCCCAAGAAATGTTATTGACTGCCCTGGAACCCTGGATGGAGGGAAGAGGGATTTTAAATATATCTTTATTGATTTCAGAGAGAGGAAAAGAGAGAGACAGACAGACAGAAACATCAATGATGAGAGAGTCATTGGGGATTGAACCCAAAACCCAGGCATGTGCCCGGACCGGGAATCGAACCCCGATTGCCTGGGTCCTAGGTTGATGCTCAACCGCTGAGCCACGCCTGGTTGGGCAGGGAAGAGGGATTTTAAACAGCTAGAGACTACTTGTCATGTGGGTGGTTGATTTAGTGCTACTTGAATGGTCAAGGTGTAGTGTGGCCAGTTTATTGAGGTGCAGCATGGGAGATGGTAGACAAGTGGATAAATGGAGTAGGGTGGATTAGAGGACCATGACTTCTTAAAACATTTTTTGATCGAC
The DNA here is from genome assembly GCF_054644295.1 of Miniopterus natalensis. Classification (NCBI taxonomy): domain Eukaryota; kingdom Metazoa; phylum Chordata; class Mammalia; order Chiroptera; family Miniopteridae; genus Miniopterus; species Miniopterus natalensis. The sequence continues at coordinate 79,862,512 of NC_142103.1, read as the reverse complement.
ATACATTATTATTGACTGAAAAACAAATGTGTTAGCTATGTTTGGTATAGATTCTTATGAGGGGTTGCTAAGAAAGGGTCTGTTTCATTGGTCACATGATCCATCATGGTTACTGAGCACCTATCATAAGAGTTACCCACCGTTGTCAATGTGCTCCTGCATACAGAGAAGAACGTGAGGTGTGATTGCCTTCAAGGAGCCAAAGAGGATTTTGTCTTCCCAACCAGGTGGCCATTAACTGTTATGAAGGACCAATAGGTCAGTAACTTCTGTAAACAGTGTAATGGTCACCCTTCAGCCTTTTCTCTGTACTTGCAAAAAAGCATATGCAGGTATACTATAGCAAAATCATTGGCACTTATCAGTTCTGTACCTGCTGGTTGGATGTCTATTGGCAAGTGTGGATCTCTATTTGAGGATTTTCTCCAACCATGGAACTATTTTTATTGGCGTGTGAGACAAGCTGGCAGTGCTAAGGACTTATGTCCCAAGAGTAGCCCTGAACCAATAACTGGTGAGCATTGGTATAATCCCCCCACTCCCTCACCTCTCAGTTGGGATAATTCTAAGGTGTGTTCTATGGTGTCCCCAGAGATCCCCAGGGGGATTAAGCTCCAGTTGCCCACAGGGTTAACCTGCTTGGTAACACAATTTTTTATTGGCTTCCTTCCCTTCTCTGTCTCACACCCTTACTTCCCTGTTGGTGTTCCTGGGATCAGCTCCCAAGTAAACTACTTGTACTTAGATCTTTGTTTCAGGGTTTGCACACAAGAATATATAAAGTAAATATATTTTTGCCACTTATTAAAAAAAATAAAAATAGATGTTAGAGTTCTCATGTGAGTACATACAGATTTATCTCATTATTTTTAGCATTTCACAGTATAGATATGTCCTATATTTTATTAACCATTTCTCTATTGATGGGAATTTAGTTTTTTCCCTCTTTTTTTTTTTTCCTTGTCATCAGCAGTGAAGCAATGAACTTCTGTTAAGACTCAGTTTGCATTGTGTCTCTGACAATGCTAGTACCAAAAAAAGATGCTTAAGAAATCCTTCTGGAAGATTATGGTGATAAATTCTAGCATAACATGTGATTAAGGATTAGAAATGGTTATGAGATTAGTAGGATAATTTGCTGAGGATGACAGTGGTGTCTACATAACCTACTCCCCTGGGTGCCATGGGGAGAACTGATAAGTGTCAATGATTTTGCTTTATTCACTAGGTGCCTGCAGGTCCCAAATTCAGGTTCTGAAGGGAAGGAAAAGGTTAACCAATAATTATTTTGTGTATCTGGGGAGCCAAAGGGAGTGGAAAAGAGATTAGAAAACCTACAACCAGGGTGACTATCTCATGTTTTGGCAGAGCATGTGGGCATGAGGTTTTGTGGGCTTCCCTCTCCCATATTTGAGATTCCCTAACTTTGAAAATCTTCGAATTTAAAAACACCAGTTTTGGAGCCAGTTTTTAGTTCTTGCTCAACTAGTTATTTAGAAGGGCCCTTAAGTGCTCATGTGGAGCTATCTTGCCATTTTACATATGTGGAAAGGGAGGTACAGAATGATTAATGTGATTGCCTAAGGTCACACAGTGATGTGATAGGTTATATGGAATTGGGGGCATTTATTATCAGGAATGTGCTTAGATTATCTTGAAAGGCATGTTGGTCATCTACGGGAAGATGATACCAGATGTAACCTCTTATAAGCTTTAAAGTGGAGTTATCTTCCTTGGAGAAGCCACCGCAATGAAATGTGCTGGGTGTTTTAGATGTCATAGCTCTTCCTAGAAACAGGGGGTTAGACCAGGTCAATTAATTGACGGTTATTTCTTGAACACTTGCTCTAGGTGGATAATGCAGAGGAGGTCACACATGGTCTCTACCTTCCTGAAGCTTATGGTCTACTTGGTAGCACAGTCTTGTCATAGAAGTCACCGTTCAGAAGGCTGCAAGCAGGGCTTACTTATTCATTAGGTACAATAAACACTGCATGGCACCCATGACACTTATATGGACCCATGAAAATGTTTTAAAATCAGAAGGAAAAATGAACTTTTAGGTGGAGTGATGTGTTTGAATATCTAATATTCCTATATTCATCTTTATAACAACGAAGTAAAAAATATGATTTTAATATTTCTGTATGGAGAAAGGAGACCATGAAGGCAAAAGTGTCCAGGGCCACTGACGTCAAAACATGTCCCGGGCTCCACCACATTCTCACTTGATTAATACCAAGTGAGAATTAGTATACTAGTTTGCTGAGGCTGTCATAACAAATGCCACAAACCAGGCCACATAAACAACTAGAAGTTATTGTCTCACAGCTCTGGAAGCTAGAAATCTAAGATTAAAATGTCAGCCAGGGTGGTTCCTTCTGAGGGCCGTGAGGGAAGCATGTGCTCCCAGCCTCTCTCCTTGGCTTGTAGATAGACGTCTTGCATCACCTTCCCTCTATGTGTACCTCTTTTTCTTCACACGGTATTCTTTTTATAAGGACATCAGCCATGTTGATTAGGACCCACCCTAATGACCTCGTCTTAAGTAATTACAACTGCAACTACCCTCCTTCCCAATAAGGTCACTTTCTGAGGTACCAGAGATTAAGACTTCAACACCTGAATTCAGGGGGACCCATAACAGGTAGTCAGTCATTGCCTGCGGTGGGGTCAAAGCAGGAGGGAGGGTAGAGAGCCTGAAAGCTGGAGAACAGGAGACTTGGGACTTGGGCTATTCTCAAAGGATGGGATGAGGAGAGATGTCAGGTGTGCAGAAAGAGGTGAGGGGGAGACTGCAGGAGCAGAGGGCTACAGGTGGCAACGCTGAGCGTGAGTAGAGGAGGCTCGTTTGTCAGGTGTCAGTGGAGTAGCAAAGGGAAGGTTGGAAAGGGGGCTGTGGGTTTTGTCCTGGAAAGCCTTGAACACGGGTTAAGTGGGGACACTGGGTGATGCTATGATTTCTGAGACTCTTCCAGTTTAATTACTGCTACTCTTCCCTCTTCTGTTTACCTAAACTAACCAGCTGGGGGAGATTTAAGAACCCAAAGGCCCATTCTTGTTTTCACAGTTGTTGTTTTGTGATACAAAGTTTCTCATTTTGTCCTAATTTTTGGGCAACACCTAAGGGAAACAACTTTATTTTCTATTTCCATCTACTCATTGCATTTAAAAAAAAACCAAAAAAACCCTAACATTGAAAACGATTGAGGTTCCAAACTGTTGAAAAAAGAGTTGCCCTATTACTAATAACTTTGAAATAATAATCCATTTGAGTTATTACTTCATTCGCACATATTTCCTATATTAAGGGCATGGTGAGGAGGGAATAGAAACCTTAGTCTGTCTCAGCTTTCAAATAAAACTCAGTCCTTTTGGAAAAAAACATCTGGGTCTAATGTGGATGCTAAAACCGCTACCTCACATATACCAGTTTCATTTGCTCTTTCATGATGAAAATTTTTCCCTTACAGTTGCCCATATCCACATGCATATTATTCAGGATCTGATGTAGCATGGGCACCATTTGTGGCCACATCCTCTGAAAACCACTTTAAGCAGGCTTCTAGAGTCTTTTTAAATAGGCCGGATTTTGGTAAAGCTCACAAGCATAAAGAGAAAAATGCAACAATATAGCTTTTTGAAAATGGTTTACTTTTTTGAAAATAGTTTAATTTTTAGCCGTCTCTTCCTACTTTTACTCCCTTATAGATCTCAGGATATTAGTTGTGCTAATATTCTGAATTTCCTATTTTTAAAAAATAGATTCAAACTGACCATCTGATTTCAATTCCTCAGCTACAAAAATCCTGTCTTCTGTATTGTCCCGGTCTCCTAAAAAGTTATTAGTTCTGTGTTTTCTGTACCCGGCATTCTAGTTTGTAATGCTGATTGAACTTCCCTACGCATTGACTGGACCAGTCCTTAATTATTTCAACTGTGACGCCTCTGACACCTCTCCAACGGTGACATTAGACCAAGTTGATTCTAAATGGCTGCCAAGCATGTTGCCATGGCAATGTAGCTCTGCTGGTCAGTTGGAATGGAAGTTCTTTAGTTCTGCCAGCAGTGATTCTGAGACTTGGTGTGCCACAGAAAAGAATCATCCAAATGCTTGTTAAAAATGTTCACTCCTAGACTCCACCCTTAAGCATTCTGGTTTCAGGAAGTTTGGGGATGAACCTATATTTATAACTATCTTTCTAGGTGATGGCCATTCAGGTGGCCCATAACCTCAGTGTCAAAAAGACTGTGTACAGCACCCAGATGTGACTGAAGTTATGCCCCTTAGAGAGTGATGATCTTCATCCCCATTGGGTCAATGCTCAGGATTGCCTCCTCCTTGAAGTTGCCAAAGAATTTGCATTCTGCCTTTTGAGGGATATTGATATATGAGTGTCTACCACACATATACTCTCTGCTTTTTCTGGGTAAGATTCCCCAGCTCCAAAAGCAAGGTCACCTGTTAGTAATTCTCTACTTCAGCTGTCAAGTGACCTACCAAGGCCATGCAATTGACATTAGTGTATGCATTCTGAGAAGTTTACAGTTTCCTTCTGCCTGGAACTTCCTGGACAGCTTATTATGGTGTGTGTGGGGGGAGAGGAGGTAAACGGAGGCACTTAGAAAAGACCAGCATATTATCTGCATGAGAAAGCAACTCCTGAGGGCTGGACTAGAGGAGCGGTCAGGAATTCAAAGATTCAGAACCTTAGATTTTTTTCAAGGAATGAGTATCAAGAATGTTGGTTTATGAGAATGGAAAGAATGAATCATTTGTTGAAAATGATGATTAGTATCTTTGCGGTGTGTATCTATCCTGGTGTCTGGGTGTTTTCCTTTATTTGGTTAATTTGTCAACTTCCAGAGGGGAAGCAATTAGCTGGTGAGATGGGTATATGGGTGTAGTATCAGCATTGATGTGGAGCAGTAAGTGAGGTTTCTGAGCCCCTACCACTGTTGAAAGCCTATTTCAGCCACCTCAGATGGAGGAATATCTATTTATCAATTTGTTAACCTCTCAGCTTCTCAGAGGATATCTTAGGTTACACTTTCTTCTGTTTAACTATTTCTAATAACTTCAACCGTATTAATTCAATATGCATATGTCGAAAGCACCAACCATAGCTTGACTGGTGTGCTGGGCATTATCTGAAATAGAGATAAAAAGTAATATTGCCTTAAAAGTGATTGAGCTCCACGTTTTCCCCCAAATGAACTGTCTCAACAAAACTTCACAGGGAATCTATCAAATATGACTATTTGGAACCTAAAACCCACATGGGGCAGTGCTGTACTTCCATTTTCCTTTCCAGTGAAGATAGAGAATCAATGATTCCACTTTCCATTTTATGAAGTTGAATTATCATTCAGAACCTCAAAAATTCTAATTAAAGTGCTCTCAATCTTATCTCTCTTCCAGGCTGAATAATAAGTTCAGATGCCTTTGATTTATCTCTTTTGATCTGAGTTCAAATTTTTTCCAACCCTTATTGTTTCTACACTAGTAGTTTGCTGTAAACTGAGGCATTTTTTTTTTTTTTTTTGCATTGAAAAGACATTACTACTTGGAAATGACTTCAACAGCTACAAAATGGAAGTGGATAGTCTGGAGAAGGAGAGAAAGTGCCAGTGTGGGCTTTGGTGCCAGACAGATTTAGATTCAAATCTCACCTTGGTCAATTAGTAGTTACTGGCAACTGGGCATATTTCTTAATAGATGGGCCTTAGTTTCTTCTGTGAGAGGGACTAGCTCCTTGAGGAAGTTGTTGTGATGATTAAATGAGCCTCTCAACATAAAGTACCTGGCACATAAGTGTGTTTCCTTTGTCAACTTTCCTGCTACCCAAAATAAGAACATTTAAAGATGGAAATGCATTAAGGGAAGGCTGTATGTCGGGAGGAGAAGATGAGAGAGTCTGAGTCTTAAATGACCCTGATCTTTGGTTATTTATGCAGTTATCTCTTGATTCTGAAAAGATTTCAAATTAGGCTTCCAAAATGTAATGGCTATTATAATTAGAAGTAAAACTAATCTCTTGGCTATTTTCTTCCATTGCTCTGCCCACCCACTATTCAGCCCTCCTAAATTCTTTCTTTGAAAATAAAATATTATGGAAATTATTTAAAGCTATAATGGGCAATTATGCAGTAATTCTTATTTAGGACTGTGTCTAAGAATCACCTGGGAGCTTTTTAAAAGTATACATTCTGACCCTAGCTGGTTTGGTTCAGTGGTTAGATCTTCAGTCCGAGGACTGAAGGGTCCTGGGTTTGATTCTGGCCAAGGGCATGTACCTCAGATGCAGGCTCGATCCCCAGCCTCGGTCAGTGCATGAGCAGGAGGCAACCAATCGATAGGTCTCCCTCACATTGCTGTTTCTCTCTCTTTTTCTTTCTCTCTTTCTCTGTCTCCCTCTCTTCCTTCCACTCTCTCTGAAAAGCAGTGGAAAAATATCCTCGGATGAGGATTAAAATAATTATACATTCTAGCTCCACCTCAGACCTAGTAAATCTCATATTCTGAGCATGGACAGCTGGCATGGGAAAGATCTCCAGGTAATCCCAATAGTGACCATTGCTTTAGGGCAGTGTTCACAAATTTGAGCATGCATCAGAATCCCCTAAAGGGCTTGGCTCTATCCCTGCCCCACCTCATCACTAGCCTCTAATTCTGTAGGTAAGGGATGGGGCCTGAGAATTTGCATTTCTAACAAGGTGATGCTGATGCTACAGGTCTGGGGATCAACCTTTGGGGACAGCTGATTTAAGGCTTCCTATTATATTACTTCTGTGGGAGCTCAATTACAACCCTAAACCATTACCATAGTTTTTGACCCAAAAGGATAAAGTCTAGGGAAGAAGATACAAATAAATTAAGAAATAAGCTTTTAGAAATTTTATTTATCTATTGTTGACAGTATTACAGATGTCCCCAATTCCCTCCCCCCTTTAGCCACCTCCACCTAACCCCTGTCACACCCCAGGCCTTCACCACTCCATTGTCTGTTTCCATGGGTTACGCATATATTCATATAAATTCTTTGGTTAATCTCTTCCTGTCCCCCCCCATACCCATCTGCTCTAAGATGTCACTCTTTTCCATGCATCCATACTTTGGGACTTATTTTGTTTGTCACTTTTTGTTCATTGGATTCCACGTATAAGTGAGATCATGTTTGTCTTTCTCTGCCTGGCTTATTTCACTTAGCATAGTAATCTCCAGGTCCATCCATGCAGTCACAAAGGGTAAGAGCTCCTTCTTTTACACAGCCAAATAGTATTTCATTATGTAAGTGTCCCACAGCTTTTTTATTCACTCATGTACTGATGGGCACTTGGGCTATTTTCAGATCTTAGCTATTGTAAAAATAATACTGCTATTAACATAGGGGTGCATATATTCTTTCTGATTGGTGTTTTGGGATTCTTTGGATATATTCCAAGAAGTGGGATCACTGGGTCATAAGGCAGGTCCATTTTTTAATTTTTATTTTTAAATTCTCAGGGCAATTGTCAGGAAGTTTTTTGTTTTTTTTTTTTAAAAATATATCTTTACTGATTTCACAGACAGGAAGGGAGAGGGAGAGAGAGAGAGAAACATCAATGATGAGAGAGTCATTGACCAGCTGCCTCCTGCGTGCCCCCTGCTGGGGATTGAGACCGAAACCCGGGCATGTGCCCTGACCCAGAATTGAACCAGATCTCCTGGATCATAGGTTGATGCTCAACTGCTGAGCTATGCCTGGCCAGGCCATTTTTAATTTCTTGAGGAACCTCCATACTATTTTCCACAGTGGCTGTGCCAGTCTGCATTCCCACCAGCAGTGTACCAGGGTTCTCTTTTCTCCACAGCCTCGCCAGCCCTTGTTTTTTGTTGATTTATTGATGGTAGCCATTCTGTTAAGTGTGAGGTAATACCTCATTATAGTTTTAATTTGTATCACTCTGATAATTAGTGATGTTGAACATTTTTTCATATGTCTTTTGGCCATCTGTATGTCCTCTTTGGAGAAGTGTCTATTCAGGTCCTTTGCCCATTTTTTAAATGCCATATTTTATAGATCTACAACACATATTAAAATATGTATATGGAACCTTAAAAGACCCTGAGTAGCCTCAGCAATCTTGAGAAAGAAGAACAAAGTTGGAGGAATCACAATACCAGATATCAAACTATACTACCAAGCCACTGTCATCAAAACAGCCTGGTACTGGCACAGGAACAGGCATATAGATCAGTGGAACAGAACAGAGACCCCAGAAATTGACCCACGCCATTACACTCAATTAATATTTGACAAAGGAGGCAAGAGCATACAATGGAGTAAAGACAGTCTTTTCAATAAATGGTGTTGGGAAAATTGGATAGGTACATGCAGGAAAATGAAACTAGACCACCAACTTACACGATATCAAGAAAAAACTTAAAATAGATAAAAGACTTAAATGTAACTTATGAAACCATAAAAATCCTAGAAGAAAATGTAGGCAGCAACATCTCAGACATCTCTCGTAGCAGAATTTTCACCAATACTCTCCTAGGGGAAGAAAAAGAAAGGAAAAAATAAAGAAATGGGACTACACCAAACTATAAAGCTTCTTCACAGCAAAAGAAACCACCAGCAAAATGAAAAAGGAACCCAGTGTATGGGGGAACATATTTGCCAATGACACATCTGATAAGGGGTTAGTTTTCCAAAATATACAAAGAACTCATACAACTCAACACCAGGAAGAAATAAGCCTTTTAAGTCAAGTGAAAGAAAACAATTGTCTAAAGCTGTAGATGGTAAGGTTAAGAGGTAAAACTTACTGTCTTCAATAATGTGGATATTTTTGTTATTTTATGAGACTGACTCCAGTGGTTTGCAGAGAAACTGGACTTTGCACCTTACTTTTGAAGGCGGGCTGTAAACAAGAAGTGAGCTACCTCTGGAAATGTGAGAAGCCTCTTGGGGTCTCTGTTCCTAACCTTCTGATTGGCTGTGGAGAGAGTAGGCATGGACTTTGACATAAAACCGCAGACCTAGTTGCCCTCTTACGGTGGTGGTGTGAGATGAGGTCCACCCTCTGACTTGTGCATGGGTTTTTTAAAAAATACTTTATTTTTTAGAGCAGTTTTAGGTCCACAGCAATATTGAGAGGAAGATACAGAGATTTTCTCTATACCCTCTGCCTCCACACATGCATAACTTCCCCTATTACCAGCATCCCCCACCACAGTGGTATATTTGTTATAATTGAGGAACCTGCATTGTCATCGCTCAGAGTCCATAGTTTACATTAGGGTTTGCTCTTAGTGTTGTACATTCCTTTGGATTTTGACAAATGTATAATGACATATATCTACCATTTTAGTATCATACAGAATATTCCCCCCCCCCCAAATTTTTTGTGCTTTGCCTATTCATCCCTTCATGGGGATTTTTAAGAGTAAAAATAAGACTTGCAGACCACAGCAAACAAAGATGACAGATTTTTTTTCTGCTTTCCAAAAAGCAGAAAAGAGTATAGAAAGCAATATTTTGAATTATGGAAGGTAAAAAGTGAAGCAATGTATAGTTTTATTTTTTGATGTTTTAATCATATCTGTATGGAAGTCCACAACCTGAGCCTTCCAGCATCAGTCAAATGGAAATGTGACTCCTAGGGTTGCTGTGTCTGCAGAAGGCTTAGGCTTCTTTGTGTATAAGATTCTTACTCCTTGGGATAGATCTTCAAACAATTCCTCAAAATATGGACTTTTAATGGAGCTTGAAAGATAAAGCCATAATTTGCACATTGATGAAAGTGATACTATGGAATTTTCAGGACACATTTAAAGAAGTGGATGGAATTTTGAGTGCCATAAAAAGAAAGTATTAAAAATCTGGGAGCTTGTATTCTACTATCTCACAAGAAATAGATATATTAAGGACTAGCAGAGTCTGAAAATTATATAGGTTGGTCAATTTGATTATCAGTGAGTAGATTATTCATTTTGTTGATTATCTGAAACAAAATTTTAATCCCAGTATGGCTTCCTCAGCTTGCTTTGCCTGCAGTTAGCTAGTATGTGCTTTGGGAATGCCAACAAACTCTAATATTAGCTCCAGGAAAACATAATCACCAAGGTAAATCTGCAGCTGCTGCAAGAATGAACGTGTCCCAAAGCCAGATGCTACTCGGTTTTATTTTGGATGTGGTTTTGGGTTATTCAGGCTACAACAATGCAGATCATCAGGAATGGTGTGAAAATTTCCCTCCCAGCATGTGAGACCTCCTTTGGTCACCTTCCCATAGCCCTGCTTTCAGTAGGCTACCTTCCTAACCTACTCAAGCTTCTTGAACTGGCGTGTATGTGCAGGTGCGGGGCAGATACCATCAACCACATTGGGTTCCCCCTTCCCCAGATTTGCTAATTGCTACTGTCAGTTTTAGGTAAAGTCTCCAAATGCCCATTATTGGACACAGGCAATGACTACTCTGTCCCTAGGAAACTGTGTACATGTGAGTGAGCAGAGGGTAGTAAAGGAGGGTGATACTGAGATGAAGTTTAGCTATAAATAGCAATGTATTATTCAGAGGAAGCAGTGCAAATTTAAATTTAAATTCCTCCGAAAGACAAACTACTAGATTTTTCTCAAGGTCCCTCCCTCCATCAGTTAGGGTTAAGGTCAGCTGCATGTAACAGAACAACCAAAGTAACAGCATAAAAAGACAAGGGTGGCCTTAGCTCGTTTGACTCAGTGGTCAGAGCGTCAGCCTTCGGATTGAAGGGTCCTGAGTTCGATTCTCCGTCTAAGGGCATGTGCCTCGGTTGCAGGTTCAATGCCCGGCCCTGGCTGGGGCACATGTGGGGAGCAACCAGTCAATGTACCTCCCTCACATCAATGTTTTTCTTTCTCTCCCTTCCACTCTCTCTGAAAAGCAATGGAAAAAATATCCCCGGATAAGGATTAAAAAAAAAAGATGACGGTGAAAAAATAAAAACCAGTGGTTTTCACCAAGATGGCTGCTCAAGCTCCAGTCATCACATCCACCTTTTAACTGGCAGAGAAGTGGAATGGTCAAAGGAGAGCATGTCCTTTTCTTATTAGAACCAATCCTGGAAGCTTCCCAGGACTCTTCAGCTTATACCCCATTGGCTAGAGGGCTTAGTCATGGGGTTGCCTCAGTGAGGCTGAGAAGTGTTGCTTTTATTCTGGATGGCTCTGTGCTCAGCTAAAATGGAGGATTCTGTTACTAAGAAAGAAGAGGAGAATGAATATAAAGGGATAATTAAGAGTCTCTGTCACATACTGCTTGTCTTTTATTAAGAGCAAAACAAACAGACCTCCAGCAAGGATGGTCTTATATTAGAGGTTGTCTGTATGTTTCAAAAAAAGGGAAAATCTGCTTGCTTTTATTGTCTCTCTCCAGGTCCTCTCCAAGCCCCCTCTCCTCTTCTGTCCCTTTTTCCCAGGGCCCTGACCTCAAGAGGCAACTGTGGGTAGGGACTACTTTGCAGGACTTATTAGGAAAAATTGTGAAAGTCTTTGAAAACTAATTACTTAAGTGTCTTCTTAGTGTAACTTTCATGGTTATCTCCACCATTCATTGTCTTTGAGCTTTTTTACAACTGTGTAAGTTGTTGAAAACTGATATTAATGCAAATTATTTTTCCATAGATGCAAATTAGTTGTATCTGGTTGAATGAAGTAGATTTTCATCTCATTTTATAGGTATTTTTAATTTCCTTCCAGCATTCCTTATCTGCCTATATATGTATGGTGCTTACTGGTTCCCTCGTTAATTGAGTTAAATAAAATCTTTGACGTGTTTATTTTGTGCCCATAAGAGAGTCATATTTATACTTTTAAAAATTTTATTCTTTAACAGATACTTGGGGCCTAGTTCTATACCTAGTGTTTTGGTATACACTGATGTTCTTGATTTTCTTCACCCCACCAAACTTATTCCTTAGGGGTCTTTCAAACACTCTGTAAGACTTTTAGAAAACAACTTTTAGGCAAAATCAATAATAATAGTAATGGCAACACCATTTACTGGGTGCTAGTCAGCCAGACAGCATGAACACCTGACCCAGTCAATCTTCCTCACCCCATCCTGCTGAAATGAATATTATTATATGCATTTTACAAGTGTGAAAAGTGAGGTTTGCAGAGGTTCCACATCCTTCCCAAATTCACATAGCTGACAAGTGCCAGAGACTGGGTCTGAGCTCAGGTCTAACTCCTAAGCCAAGTATTTATTTCTCAGTTTTGTGGACACAAGAGTTAACGGCCTGAAGTGGCCACTGTGCTATCCCTTTCAGGGATATATGCATATTAACAGAGAATTTTGAGACCCAAACTTTAACCCAAAGGGATGGATTTGTGAGAATGGGATTTCAGACTTTTTTTGGTGCTGAGATACTTCCTCAAGGGGAAATTTCAATCATCATGTAGTAGTTAAACTAACTCTGTTCAGGAAGCAATGACTATTGGGGATGGTAGAAAGAGCCCTGGGGGCTAGAGATATGGCTTCTAGTTCCAACCCTCTTATGGACTAACTATGGGACATAAAAATGGGGCCAGGAAAGTCTTCCTTGCTTGCTACTCATATCACAGATGAAGAAACTGAGGGCTAAAATAAGTAAGTAAATAAAATGGAAACACACCTCTGACTTTCAGAGGATCTGCTTGCTAAAACAGCATGTGGCTTCAAGAGGATTTAGATGGCAGTGATGAGGGTACAAGGGGACACAGTCAAAACCCTGGAAAGTGTCTGAGATTTGGACTTGGAAGACTGAGGTCTGAGGTCTGACTCTGCTGTGTGTTGTTGGATATGTTACTTTGGCTCTTTTTACCCAAGGGGTCTCATCTTTAAAATCAGAGATATATGGTTTCTAGAATCTTCCTAGCACTAAAGTCCTTAATTCTCTGAAGTGAATGCATTGCACAGTTTATCACAGTTGACTATAAATTTTATTACCTGTGGGAAAAAAGCCAAATATTTCTTTTGTTTCACCACTGTACTTAGAGTTTTCACATAATTACCTTATTTAATCCTTTTAACAATTTCTGAAGTTGGTCAGGAGAGTATTCTTGTTCCAATTTTAGAGATAAAGAGGCTGAGGCCAAGAGTGGTTCAGTAATCTACTCAAATGCCATGTTTGACTCCAGGATCCCTACAAGTGGATTTTTGGAGGAAGGAGTTCCTGAACACATTGGGAAGTCAGAGGACTTGGGGCCTTAGGGAAGTCCCAGGACCTCAACACTATGATAAGAGTTAAGCATACTTTTTAAATGTGGTTTTAGTAACTTGTAAGTCAAAACATTTGAAAAAAACTATTGGAAGGAATTCTCTAGCTGGGAAGGTAATAGTTGCCTTCATCTTGAATATGACATTAATAAATCCTACTTGCAAGGGTGTCGTGAAGATTAAATAAAATAATGCATCAAAACATCTAGGACCCTACTGGACACATTGGACACACCCAAAGATTAGCTGACATTAATAGTAATAATATTGTGGTTGTGTTTGTAGGTACTACTATTCAGACATCTTGAAAGAGATCTCCTCATGATAGCTACCAATAATTGGCTGCCTTTGCCAATAGGCATTCAATCCCAGCACTCTGTATCAATACAATAGCTCTATGAATATAACTCACTTATCTCTAATTTAAAATCGAAGTTCTTCTGAAGGAAAACAATCACCTAATAATATAGAGAATACAAACACAATCATTAACTTGGGCAAGAGGCTCATCTGTCTCTTTAATTTAAGCTGTTGGATATGATGAAGTGTTTTCAGCCTGCAGGACTTCACTGAACCGTAGAGGGTTTTTTGAAATAATTTTCATTTTTTAGCATAAAACTAATATGTCCACACAGTAAATATTTCAAGTAAAAGAGGACTTTATAAAATGAAAATTGCTGCATAGACTATTTTTTTTCTCTACCCCACCCACCCTTCAGAAATAATGCTGTTACTCATTAGTCATTTTGGTGCACATATAGGTATATTTATATCTATATTCTTTGAAAAAAACACTAATAGGATCATATTTTTCTGTACTTTGCTTTTCCCCTCAATAATGTATTGTGGAAATGATTGTATATCAGCACATCTTTACACACTTTGTTCTTTTAAAAAATGACATAGTATTCTAGGTATGAATACATCATAATTTATTTAATCTGTCCCTTGCTGATGGTCACTTAGGCTATTTGCCCTTTTTCTTCTATTACAAACCATGCAACAATGAACAGCTCTGTAATGTACAGTATTTGAATAGTTGTGGAAGTATCACCAGGGTTGTGTGTGGACTCATAATTGGGCTGCCAATCATTATGGTATGGGTTAGGGGCTTGAAGTTCCCAAAAGGACCCACTGTGACTGTTTAGCACAATGTTTATACCTTGACCAAAAGTAGTGACTAATAGAGAGAATATTAAAGATTACTTTAGTGGTTCCCAGGACAAGCCATCTGGTGGCATCTTTCCTTGTTGAAGTATTTTGCAAATGATACTGTAATGACCTTTCAGAATGTAAAGTAGCAAAATAAAGTGATTTTATTGTTTCCTAAGAAATGATTAGTTCTCTTATTAACATGCGAATATTTATCTGGCTCTTCCCCAAATAGATTATTTCCTTAAGCCAATATAGATCACAACATTATAGTAAACCAAAAGAAGGGATTTGAAAGGGCTCTTGTAAAGCCAGAATGCTATACAGATGACCAGTCCTGTTCTGATCAGCATTATGGTGCTGTTTACTAGGACGTGCTATTGAGGTGGGGTTCACCAGGGCCCAAAGCCAATTCTTCTCTGCTTCATTTCTCTCCCTCAACCTTCTCATCAATTCTTCCTCCACAGTTGGTACAGTTCCTTCCATACCCTTCTTTTTCCCACTTCTTTCTTCAACATGCCATCACATCTGACAGTAAGGAAGCCCTTACTATGTGCTAGGCATTGTATTAAAAGCCTTAAGAATGTTTTCTCATGTAATCCTTTCTAGGTATCACACTCTTCCTTATAGGATTTGAATGAAGAAACAGGATCAGAGAGATTAAGTGCCATGCCCAAGATTACACAGCCTGTATTTGGTGAGTTAGAATTGAGATCTAGATCTAGTGAACCTCAAAGGCTATGCCTTTACTTCTACATCCAGATGCCTACTAATTTGTCTCTGTTAAGGCTCATCCCTCTCCCCCTCCAGGCCACTGCTAGATAAGGTTTTATGAAATATAAGCTAAACACAGCATTTTTCTACCTAAAAGCCTACAAAGACCCACTTCTCAAAGACTTGTTAATCTTCTCATTGAAATGGAAACATTAACCTTTGAACTCAGACCCCACTTAAATTTCCAGCAAAATTGTCTACATGTCTTTGCCCCTCTATAGTCCCAGGGGAAAGAGTTTATGCAGAGGAGTCAGAAGGAAACTTTAGAGTCGGGCTGACCTGAACTCCCATCTCTACTCTACTGCTTAGCTGTGTATGATGTTGGGCAAGTGAGGTAACCTCTTTAAACCTCTATTTCCTTATCTGTAAAGTGGAGACAACACACTTATATTATCTTGAGTCCTCACAACACCACTGGTTATATAAAGGTCCAGCGAACTGTTTTTATTACCTATAAACTGTACCTAGTCCAGTACTCTGCATTTAGTGGGCGATCAAGGACAGCTACTTGAACAAATGAATTAAATGAAAGGTTTGTTAGGTGGAATAAGCTGGGCAAGGCAGACTTCGGCAAAAGACCAGCTTGAGAAGTGGGAAATGATGTGTGTTTGTCTGCTGGAGGGACTGTGATGAGGAGGAAGATATGAAAAAGAGGGGAGTCCCTGAGAAAACACATGTTTGAACAGAAAATCTACCAGAGATTGTGTCTGACCCCCCAAAGAAGAGGCAGGGAAGTCTAAGAAAAAGGTATTGATATACTTGACTCCTCTTTTCCATCAGATGGTACTTGAACTAATTTTTTGTACTGATCAGATGAGTAAAGTAAGACACAGTCTGCATTCTACAATTCCCAGGACATAGAATATGAATGGCTAATGTCTCAACATTACAGAGTATTAGAGTTTGATATCCTCAAGAGGGAAGGTGTATTAAAGGTATTCTACTATTTAGAGGATTTTGGCTGATGTTCACTGTAATTTCTTTCAGTTCTCTGAAGGCATTTGTTTACTCATTCCACAACATGTTTACAGTAGTTTTAGACTGACCATTTAAAAGTCACATGGCTGGAGATTTAATGCTTTATGACAATAGAGGAAAACAAAAACAAAAAACCTCTTGAAAATACATCCCCATTAATATGAAATTGAAATTTGTGCTTTGAGGTGTTATTTCATTGCTGAGTCAGTTCAATGTTTGTAAAAATTTAAGTTTCTCTACATTGCTCTTTTAGAGTTTTGACTATGGGAGTCACAGTGTAAAATGGACTGAGAGGTAGTGTGGCCTAGGGAAACAAAGTTAAGGGGTAAAACAATAAAACGTAAGAGTGATCATAAAAATACACAAGTATGTTCAAATTCAAATGGCATTTTAGAGATAAGTAAATTTAAGCATATAAGGGATAAAACATATTTGTGCAGAAAAGCAAAAGTACAAGGACAGTGAAGAAACAGATCGGTTCATTTCAAACCTATTGGTGTAAATGTTTGGTTCTTTGCATAATTTAAATACAAAAGCATAATATGTTTTATTCAATCTTGGAAGAAAACCAAATGGCATTAGAGTGGTTCTCCTCAAGAAAGGACTTTAAGGCATCAAAGTATTTGGCCCAGGACTTACTCCACAGGATAACAAGAAGGTCCTACTGAGTGCCTGTGGAGGTGGAAATGATGAAAGGAGAATAGAACACTCCAGGATGGTGATGGTAGAAATCTAGGTGGAGTCAACAGAAGGAAGAAAAGAGAGGGAACTTTGTTTTATATATGTGTATGTAACATATGTTTGGGTTTGGGGAAGCATCTGGGGGATTCAGCAAATGTAGTGTTTGTCTCATTTATAAACAATTGAATATTGGAAGTTTGCATTTCCTCTACTTCTCTGTCTATATGCAGTGGTTATCAACCCTAGCTGCACAGTAGAATCACTTGGAGAAGTTTTATAAAATAGGTTGCCTTGCTACACACCAGTTAGATCAGAAATTCTGGAAGCTGGAACCTGGGTATTCTTGTTTTATTTTTTTTAAAACTTCCTAAGTGGTCCTGATGCACAGTGAGATTTAACCGTTGGCCCAGAAGTATTGCTTTCAGTGCTTGTAACTTCAATTAGGATTACAGTCAGCAACCTACTTCTGGCATATAAGGGTTCTTTCTTGTTTGCCATAAAGACTTGGGACAGTCTTTAGATGACAGCTCTTAATGGGTTTTGGTATCTCAAGTAGGAATCCTGGCTCTACCACTTATTATAGTGAGGCCTTGAGCAAGTTGCCTACTTATCTGAGCCTCAGTTGTTGTACCTATAAATTGGAGATAACATCCAACAGTGTCATTGAAAGGATTAAGTGAGAGAATGTGTATAGTAATAAATTATCTGCTACTTCAACAGGTGGACTTTTTATTAGGCTCTGCCCTACAAAAGCCCAACGAAGATGTGTAAGATATTCATCGCATCTGCAGACACAGAACTGGGAGGTGTAGCTGATATGAGATGTTAGAATCAAAATTCAAAAAAAGATTTTGACTGGCCAGAAGGATGGCCAAGATAAATGCAGGGACTTGAACTTAAAATTTAATAAAAACTAAATGTAGAGTCATGATTTATACTAGGATATGAGAGTAGTTCCTGTGCAAAAGGTATGGGAGTTTCACTGACAACAAATTTAATAAGAGGTAACTGTATAGTGTGACTGTTAAGAAAACTGATGTGGTTGGAGGTTGAATGAAAAGAAATGTAAGATGCAGGTTTCATGAGACCATAGAATCTCTGGGCCTTGCCCTGGAATGAATCCCATTTTTAAAAGCTCATTTATTTATATAACAACATTTATTGAAAACCTACTATATGCCAGGCCTTGTTGTAGGCTCTAGGGATACAACCTTCTTGACCACTTCTAACTTAAACTTTATGAGTGTTGGGAGTGAGAGGACAATGCACAAATAAATAAGTTATATGAGATATTAGAAAGAGATAAGAGCTATGAAAAAATAGTCAAGGAAGGGAGAAAGGCAGTGATATAAGTATAAAGGATTATTCTCAATTTTAAATAGGGTGGCAGGGGATGGCTTCATTGACAAAGTGACTTTTGGGCAGATTTGAGGGCAGTAAAAAGTAAGGTATCTGGGGGAAGAGCAATCTAGGCAGAGGGAACAAGTGCAAAGACCTTGATAAGGAATGTGCTTATCTTATTCAAGACAAATTAAAGAAGCCCTAATTGGAATATTGTATTCATTCCTAGGCCTAGTCTTTACTCCTTTTAGCTGAGTATAAAAAGAAAATATTTGGAAAGAAAGCATGTGAAAATTTCAAAAAAATGTTGAAGACAGTGTAAATTACCCACTATTCAAGTGTTCTTGAAATTTTGGCATATTTCATTCTAGCTTACATGTAGACTGACATGTAGAAGTAGCAGAAAATATCAAAGTTGAATTAAGATTTAGTTTTTAGGGGCTTTCCAGGGCTCCATTTTTAGTTCTAGTGACTCAGTTCTGCATTCTTATTATGTGGCATTCAAATTTGGGCCTCAGCATAGTTTTAAATTACTACAGGTACAATCTGGTGCTGTAAGTACAAAGTTGCTTTCAAATACTTGAAATCACAAATATTTGTTCTATAAATTCTTTACATTCCAGGATCTATTTACATTCCTTTACATTGTCACTTTGGCAGATAAAATATCCTTTTACTTTGAGCTTTTATTACTATTGGCATTGAGCATTCTGTCCTATGTTTTTTTGCCATTTGTAATTCTCCTGTGATTTTTCCTGCTTACCAATAATGCTTTATAAAACGTGGTACCTAAACTAGAATGTTTCTAGAAGATGCTGAACTGAATGACAACGACTCTATCATTTCATTCTAGGTTGTAACCTTCAATGGTAGGTTGTTACCAAAAATGGCTGAAACAATCCTTCCCAGGCCACATGCTATTTTGCAATGTAACTTTGCCCATCCTACTCCCAAGAGGTAGAGTTGATTTTTCCCTCCCTTGAATTTTGGCTGGCCTTGTGAATTGTTTTGACCAATACAATATGGCAGAAGTGATGATCTGACTTCCCAGATTAAGACTTAACTTCCAGCTTCTGATTTTGCCCTTTTGGAAGATAGTCACCACAAAATGAAACTCAGGATAGATGACTGAATGATGAGAAATCAAGTGGAAGGAGAGAAGCCAAGTGGAAGAGAAACCAAGTGCCCACTCAATAGATAGCCCAAAGCTGTAAATATATGAATAGATCCATCTTAGATCCTCCAGGCCCAGTAAAGTCACATGGATTGATGATGAGCTGTCTTGTTGACCTGTTCAAATACCTGACCCACATAATAAAGAGCAATAAAATATTTGTTGTTTTTAGCCATTAAGCTTTGGGGTAGTTATACAACCATAGATAATTGATACATAATTAATGTGGAAACATGGAGTTTTTATTTCCTCATTTAAAATTCTGTTATAGGAAAGCAGGAGTAGACTTGTTCTATGTTGCTCTGAAGAGCAGATCTAGAACCTGCCCCAAGGTGGAGGTCACATGGAAGCACCTTTTTAGCTGGATGGAAGAACTGATAATGAGTACATGTCAACAATGGAATGGGTTATTTTGTGAGGTAGTGATCTAACCTTCCCTGAAGGTATTCATAGAGAGGCTAGATAACCATTGATCAGAGATACTATAATGGGGGTGAGTTATCGGGAGCTTAAACTACATGATTTTTAAAGTTCCTTCAAATCTTATGATGTCAATAGTAGATTGAAGGGGAAGGGGCACTGTTTGGAAGCTGGGATTTATAGCCAATAATTATTACTAAAGAGTTACTCAGTGATGTGCTTTCAGTTTGTGGAATATCTTTTTTATCTTTTGGGTTCTTTTACTGTTTAATTTTTAATGAGAAGATCAAAATAAAGATAACAATTGCAATTTGGGGTACTACAAAGGAGCTAGTATTTTGTCTTTCCTACATCTTTATATACTTTTGAGATTCCAGTGGTAGGAGTTTCCCCCTTCCATGCCCTTTTCACATGGAAGACTCATTCTATGAACTTAAATTTTATAGAGAAAAACAAAAGCATTTTTGAATGATAATATTGATGTGTATGTGAGTACATAACAGTCTGGTGAACTATCCATCTATTTCCCAAATAAAATACCAAATTTTGCTAGCCAGGAAATCATGGTACCCTTTCTGATGCTTTTAGAATTTTACTCCACTCTTCCTTCCCTTCCTTTCATTGCTACAGACCCTTCATAACACAGAGGGCAGAAAATGCTTGAACAGAGGTCTGTAAACTAGGTATTCAAGAGTCATAAGTCATAGACTTCCTGTACCCATAATGGCTGTGGTTGAAATAGTCAGATGGAAAATATAAACTCTAAAGAGATTTCTTTGGCTCCTACAACTCTGGGAATTTGGCTTCTGTAACTCTTGGACATAAAAGGGAGAAAATAAATATTTCTTAGTTACAAGTAATGAGAAAATGTCATCCACACTTTGAAGTTTCAAGCAATGGCAATAACAAAATTTGGGCCTGTCCACAGGTTAGGAAAAAGTATGAGGAAGCCACGAACTGGGCATTTTTTAGCTTATATTGAGAGTTGGTAGAAAAGTGGGATCTATAATTATTCTTAGGCTGGGAGTAGGAGAAGAGTGATGCTCTCATTAGAGATATTTAGGTATGAACTTAAATGAATTTATATAGCTATGCCAGGTATTGGGTGGTCTGGTTCTCTTCAACACATTTAGCCATATTGGGTTGATTTTCTCTTTAATATTAAAATAAAAATAGCTTAAGCTTTTATTATACAAGTAACTATAGGTTAAAAGTTAAGTTTGAGTGAGTCCCCAAGGTGCAACAGACATAAAATTCCAAAGTAAAGTGCAAGACCAAAATGCAATTTTAAATGACATTTTTAAGAATGGGTTCCATTATGGTTGAAAGTTCACCCTCCTTGGTAGCGAATGAGAAAGTATTGAACTAAGGGCTTCCTTCCTTAGGTCAAGCCCAACAGGGGCTCCTTGCAGGGTGACTCAGGGAGTCTGACATGTGATTCATTCAGTTGGGGACATAGTTCCTGGGGAGTGATGCTCACCTGAGAAAGCTAGAGCTGCCTGCAGTGTCAGGATAGAGGTAGCTATGTTCTTCTATGCAGGGCTTGATCAGGCAAGGGATGGGAGAGGGTTTCTCAGGAACCAGAGAGATGTGCACTGTTAGAGAGCTAGCATGAGGTCCTCCAGGATTTATTCCAACAGAGAGAACCCAGCAGCAACAATTTGGCTGTATATGCTAAGATTAAAGGAAACTTCATTTTAAACTTTTATTATAATCATGCATGTGGAGGAAGAGGACCTTCATGGACCAATTTGAAGATTTACTCTTAGTAGGGACATTTTATTGGAAAAGAGAATGGTTAGATAAAAATTGTTGGTGTGAAATACAATGAACCGGTGGTTTAAGATCACTAACTCTTGACTTACAGTCAGTTGCCAGTCAACTGGGTGGGTGAGTAATTAGTTTCTTAGAGCCAAGACTTAATCTTACTGAGTTTATTGGAAAATTGACTAAGCATTTTTCAGAAAGGGAATTGTGAATTATGTCCTGTAAAAATTCGGTCCCAGACCAGGTTTGAATTAATTTTTCTTTTACTCGAGATCCTTAGTGACTAAGGAAGTAATCACAAGTAATCATGGAGTTCAGAGATATAGTTGCTTGAATGAGAAAACATGTAGGGAGACTTGCCTTGTTATTGGACTTCCTGAGGACACCATGAAAGAAAGAGTCATTTTCAATCATCTGTCAGGACCAGAGAGTAGAATACCAGTTGTTTAGGTCATATTTTCCTACTCCTACCTGCTACCACTATCACTGTGGTATATAGTCTCCAAAGGTGGCCACCAACAAGTCCTCCTGTCTCTGTAGACACATTGGGCCCTGCTCACCAACAGGTGGAGTTTGTCTCTCTTCCCTCTAAAACTGGGCTGGCCTTGTGACTTGCTTTGACTAACAGAATGTAGCAGAAGTTATTCTTAGGCTTTAAAATGATTGGTAGCTTGGAATTTTTAATTTAGAAATAAGGTAAGAAGCCTGAGTATCCTGAGACCACCATGTTTTGAGGAAGCCCAGGCTACCCATGTGGAGAGGTAATGTGGGGCGAGACACATCTCTGGCCAGACCCCTGCTGTTTCAGCCATCCCAGACAAGGTGCCATCTTGAATGCTATAGCCTCAGCGGATTCCACATGAAGCATATCTGACCAGTTGAACACAGCCCAGATTGCAGAATTATAAGCTATGTAATTGCTGTTTTAAATCAGTAAGTTTCGGAGTTTTTTTTAGTGAAGCAGTAGATAATTGAAACAACTACCCTGAAGGGGTTGAAATTTGGCCAGATATCTTGTCAAGGCGGAGGAAATGTTGGGAGGGAAGAGAGGTGATGTGCAAGGTAGAGAAGTAGACCAGGGCCAACCTTACACATCTTCCCTCTGCAAGATTCCAATCTGAAGCTCCAGCTGGGAAAGTGAGCAGTTGCAATGCTAAATCAAGTGCACTTTTGCTTCCTGTCTTAGACTGGACATTCCAATTTTTGAATTGAAATTCTTTGGGGGTTCAAAATGAGCACAGGACTGTTTTTTTTTTTTTTTTTACCTAAGAGTGAGCAGAAAATTCACGGGCCTACAGACATTTTCATTCAGAGGCAGGGGAAGTAGCTCTCATTGAATTAACATTAAAGGGACAGTCTGAGGACAAAATAATAGTAAAGTTGAACCTTCATTACTTCATGAGTTATGCTTAATCAAAGTATATTGATCACCCTGCACATGGCTAGAAGCTCAACAGCCTCCTTCTAAGGGGGAAGCTTACCTTTTCCTAAGTCTAAGATACTGCCCCAGTTTCTTGGTAGCCCTGGCATCCTCACTATGCTTCTGGATTCTGCGGCTGTTGCACTTTTTGACCCTTAAATGTTTACCCTTAAAAGAAAAGGTCTCCCTTTCTCCATTTTTCTCAAAGCATGACCCACCCAAGGCAGTTGTGTGTAGCAGCCTTTTGATGGTGTTGCCCACCAGAGCAAACAACTTAAAATTGACTATTATAAATCCATATTCTTTTCTTTTTTAAAAAAAATATATCTTTATTGATTTCAGAGAGAGGAAAGGAGAGGGAGAGAGAGAGAGACAGAAACACCAATGATGAGAAAGTCACTGATCCGCTGCAGCCCGCAACCCAGGCATGTGCCCTGACCGGGAATCGAACCCCGATCGCCTGGATCCTAGGTCGATGCTCAACCGCTGAGCCACACCCAGCCGGGCTAAATCCATATTCTTAAAAGTCTTTTGGTCAGTGAGAAATTCCCAGTGGTTCCTTCCTACCTTGGATGTTCTCCTATCTCTGCTCTTCAGTATTCAGTCTCTGGACACCCACATTGCTATTAATTTCCAAAGCAGAAGAGTTCAGCTCCTCTTACCTGCCTTAAACTACCTTTCAGCCTGCCTTAACAGCTCCTTCCCCCAAACTCATTAAAGCACTCTGCTACACATGTGACCATGCATACCACCTTAGGCTCATGATAATGACTAACTAACATTTATTGCTGTTCTCCAGGGACCAGGTTCACGTGTTAAATCATGTATTTACTCCGCAATGTGGACATTCCACATTTTATTGTTGAGGAGACTGGGGTGCAAAGAGGTTAAGTAAAGTGTTCGGATCACATAGTTAGGTAACTGAGTCAGGACTCAAACCCAGGGCAATCTAGTACAGAGGCCAACAACTTAACCACAGCACTAGCACTGTCTTAAACTCCTTATTTATGATGACATCTTTAGGTAAGGCCTCATTGCTCTGTGGTCATTGTTGAGAAATTATATATATATATGTATTCATCCCATGTTTAGAGCAAGTACCATGAGGGGCATGGATTAATTTTTCCCCTTTATCTTTATGTTTAATATAAAAAATCATAAGCAGGTGACCAAAATTTTGGTGATTTGGAATATTATGAAATGACACTGGGAATTTGACACCTCAATCCTACCATGATCTCTTACCCCTACTCATGAAATGCCTTGAGAAATAATATTCCCAAGAGAAAGACTGACAAATAGTGGCAAAGCAGTATTTTCTTGTGAGCTGTGGCTTGTCTCCAAACCCGAATGCTGAACTCTGGTGAACTACACTGGACTTTAGGTAGCTGGCTAGAGGCCTACAGGGTATTCTTCCAAACCAGTCTTACTCCTCACAGGGAAAAGAGTTGAGGACTAAATAGATGTGAATCCTGTTGTTTTTGGAGCTTAAAGCCTGGTGGGGAGACAGACATTAAATAGAGTAAGACTCAATTATAAAAATAAATTATAATGTGTGCTTTGAAGAACAAACACAGAATCTAATTTAGATTGGAGGCAGAGGGGAAGGTTCGTAGGAGGGCTACTCTGAGACCTTAGAGGAGAGAAGGAACCAACCAGGTGAAGATTGGAATAAAATATGTTTCAGGCAGAGAACATAGTAAATGTGAAGACATGGAGTTAAGAAAGGACTTGTGCTAGCATGATTCAGTGGTTGAGCATCAAACTATGATCCAGGAGAGCATGGTTCGATTCCTAGTCAGGGCACATGACCGGGTTGTGGGCTCGATCCCCAGTAAGGGGCGTGCAGGAGGCAGACGATCAATGACTCTCTCATAATTGATGTTTCTATCTCTCTCCCTCTCCCTTCCTGAACTCTCTGAAATCAATAAAAAACATATAAAAAATTAAAATAAAAAAGAAGGGATTTAATGAATTGAAAGCACTGGACCTTGGTAGGGGAAATGGGGTTAAGTGGCACATCAGCGGTTGGGCTATGGGACAGGGCCTTTCAGACTAATGACAAATGTGAGAGTTATCCCCCTTTCTGATAATACGGCCCACCCTCTTTCGTCATTCTACATGGTCCCACTGGCTAAGAAAGCAGGGGCATCACACATGCTAGGCCAATCAGAGTGTATGTCTTGAGGATTTGAATCTTAAGCAGAGTGACCAACCATGAAGAATCATCAGGGCCAAATCATTTCTGAGTTTCCTAGAGCCACCAAATCTCCTGCCCTTCCCCAAGCCTACATGTTCAACTTTCCTTCAGTTTTGCAAAGTCATTGTGGTTGAAATTAGCCAAGGTTGATTTCTGTGGCTTGTGACTGAAGAACAGGCTGAACAGGGCAAAATTCCAAATTATTAATAATAAAAGTAGATTAGGAAGCCATCAATATTGACCTTTAGAGGTTAGCATGGGCCAGACATGATACAATTTATTTTAAAGAATCACTCTGGTCTCCCTGGTTCCTCTTTTGTGCCCTTCATGCCTCCTCCATAACCCACTCTGGGTGCATTGTAGAGTTCAGGTGAGAGGTGGTACACATTTCTAGAGTGCAGAGAAGTTGTAGAAAATGAGACACAAGGAAGAATCTGATGACTCCTAATGCCCTGCTGTAGGCAAGAGAGAAGGGTGGCCTGCTATCCCTTCCATTCTATCTCCCCTGCAGAGTTGGTCTTGATCTACCTCATCTACAAGTGGAGTAAGAAACAGGGGACTTTTTAAAATATGTTTTTATTGATTATAGAGGGAGAGGAAGGGAGAGATAGAAACATCAATGGGAGAGAAACATTGATTGGCTGCCTCCTGCATGACCCAGGGGATCAGGCCCGAAACTTGGGCATGTGCTCTAACTGGGTATCGAACTGGTGACCTCTTGGTTCCTGGGTCGATGCTTAACCACTGAGCCACACTGGCCAGGCTGAAATGGGAAATTTTTTAGTGTGCAGTGATTCCACAGTTAGAAAATATGATCCATTGAGAGTTGCAATTTGATCAAGCAGATTAGTACTCATCCCTATGGGTTGAGTAAAAGGCCTTGATTTTGATACACCTTTCCAAGAGGAGTGATGGATAGAAATGAGATGGAGGCCTTTCTTGTCTTTTAAAGTCAGCAGAGGGTTTCTAGAGAGTTGTATCAACTGGCAAGCCCTCAGCTCATCCTTCCACTCTTCTGCTATTTTTCTATGCCTGCTGGAAGGCAAATTTATCCTGTGACTCTGGGGTTCTCCAAGCTAGGTGGCCGGATTTCCAAGTCTCCCAAGGAAAGGATACAATAAATACCCACTAGCAAAATTAGCCTGTGATTGAGGATACAGAAGGATTTGTGGTAAAAGAATTTGCCCTTTCAGCAACATAATCCCGTGAAAGCTGAGTTCTCTGGGCTGAGGTATGAGCTGTAGGCTTCATTGGTAATCTGGAGAATAGTTCTAAATGGCTTGGGGCTATAACTAGGAGAAAAGAAACACCTCATTCTTGTTGAAGTTCCAGAAGAGAAATTAAATTGACAGAGAGAGGATTTGAGTGGCTTGTTTGCCCAAAAAGGTCCCCCTACTGAGGGTGCTCTGAATTCCTTGCTCTGCCCACATATGGTTGCCCACAGCTCACTTCTCAGCTATGATCCAATTCCCTGTGGGCAAAGGAGGGAAATAGAGCACCCTGCTCTGGTGATGGTAACTAGAAGAGGACAATTAATGTTGGGGCTCTTTAGGTGTCTGAAGGACCCATAAGTCCTCAGAAACTAACCCTCACAGACTCCATCTTGGTGTCCTTCAGGTGGCCTATCATTTCTCTTTATATATGGCAGAAGGTGAAGCTAAGCTGTAACTGAGATGAAATACATCCTCAAAAGGACATTTCAGACTGCTGGTCCACACAAGATGGTGCAGGCACATGTCTCCCTATTCGTCTTAGCTAAGTACAATTACAAACCATGGAAATAATGTAAAAAGCAATCAAAGGAGAAGTATGAAAAGTGGTAAGAGACAGGTGAAATGGTTTAGAAACTCAGAATAGAAGAACAGCGTAGCTGCAGGGCATCTTATGTTGGTGTTTCTGGACCCATAACCTACCAATAGAATACAGCCCAGGCAGGCTTGTTCCTCCTCTGGATCAGAACTGACAACCCCAGGCAAGCCCAACAACACCAGTTAAGGGGGCTTGATGGGGAGCACTGCCAATAATAAATGGTTGGGGGACACGTTTTCCGTCTCTGCATAGCCTGAGACTCCCCTCCCTCCTGAGAGAAATTGAGAGGTACCTAGGCTAGCAGCACCAGCAAGGGAGATCCCAGCACAACTGGCCCAGTAGGCCAGGAAGTCTCTTTGTCCCCTGGGCTTAAGACCCATCTTCACCACCCAGAGACACCTACCTGGCCTAATGAAACCCCTTCTGTTACCTCAGATAACACACAAATGAAAAAAGGGAAAATCTCAGCAGATTTTTCAAGCATACATTTCAAAAAAGAGGATATACAGATTGTGAATGGGCACATGAAAAGATGTTCATTTCATTGGCCATCAGGAAAATGCAGATTAAAACCTCAATGAGATATCACCACACACTTAACAGCATGGCTAAAATAAAAAATAGTGATGACACCAAATGCTGGAGGATATGCAGAGAAATTGGATCATTCATACTTTGCGGGGGGGGGGGGGGCTGTAAAATGGTACACCACTCTAGAAAACAGTTTGGCAGTTTCTTTAAAAATTGAACATGCAACTACCTTATGACCCAGCAATTGTACACTTAGGCATTTCTCCCAGAAACATGAAAACTTATGTTCACACTAAAAGCTGTGCACAAATATTCATAGCAGCTTTATGTGTAATAGCCCCAAACAACCCAAATATCTTTCAGCTGGTGAATGGTGAAACAAACTGTTATACATCCAAACCATGGAATACTACTCAACATTAAAAAGGAATGCCCTACTGATATACACAACAACTTGGATGAATCTCCAGAAAATAATGTTATGTGAAATAAGCAAATCTTAAGAGGTTATATACTGTGTGATTCACTGTATATAACATTTTTGAAATAACACAGTTTCAGAAAGAACAGATTAGTGGTTTCCAGGTGCCAGGGGTTAAGGACCTGGTTGTGGGGAGGCTATGGGGAGGGGTTGAAAGAAGTGGGTACGGTGATAAAAGGGCAAGAGGATCCTTGTGATGGACTGGTCAGTATCTTCACTGTGGTGGTGGTCACAGGAACCTAACCATGGGATAAAATTGTATTAGAACTACACACACACACACACACACACACACACACAAATGAGTAAAAGTAAAATTGGGGAAATCTGAATAAGATGGGTGGATTGTCAATGTCACCACCCTAGTTGTGGCATTGTACTATGGTTTTCCAATATGTTACCATTGGAGGAAACTGGGTAAAGGGTACACAGGATCTCTATATTATTTCCTAAAACTTCATGTGAATCTACAATTATGTCAATAAAGAGTTCAATTAATTAAGAATGGCATTTCAGACACAAGGAAATAGATGGTGGACACATACCTTGACCCTAGGAAGGACAGATGTTCGAGGGAGTCAGGGCTGCTCTTCATTTCTAAAGAGGACAGTGACTGCAGGTTTCCTTGACAGAATGTGAAATGCAGGTGGCCACACTTTCTTGCTCTTGAAGAGAGTTCTTAAGTACCTAATGTTCTTTATTTAAATTTGAAAAATGAAATAGCCTGCTTTTATTTGGGCCTGCACTAAATGAGACTGTAATTAGTACAGTATTTTCAGGAGCACTGGGTCTCTTAACCGTTAGTCATACTGAATCTGGAATGTTTTAATTGCCTTTTTATAAGTGCCTTGACAGACACTCTTGTGTTCACTTGATGTGTGAAAAAAAATAAATTCACAACCCAAACACCGCACTGCTTAGAAGAAAAACCTTTCTGAGAAAGGATGTTTTGAATACAGCATCACATCATTGATGGAACTTAATTATATAGGAACACTAAAGTTTAGCACCTTGTAGCCAATTTTTACACTGGTGATTTTAAGTTTCTCTACTATATTTACTCAGTATGCCAAATGTAACTTATTTTTTTAAACATTGAGTGTACAGGGAAGTTCTCTCTCCAAGTCACGGCTAGCTACAGGAGACAAACAGAGATGACTGAATTTGCAGGGCTGGTGGAAATTGTCAAGAAGGGGTGATAAGGCAACAATTCAAGGGGTCCCTAGTGCTCACAACAAACTCCTCTTTGTGGTCAACACACTCCTTTCCCAGCTGCTGGGAACATGGACTACTGAGGACTCATGGATGAGCCCTTCCCTGGAAACCCTCAGTGGGCCTCAGGGAATTTCCTCACCCAAGTTGAGGTCACCTCTCAAGGTTGTCCTGTGGCCAATGATTGGCTGAGTCCTCTGCCTCAATTTGGGACAACTCTGTCTTCACTTGATGTGTCTTCACTCGATGCATGAAAAGGAGCCCGCCCAGCTCCCAAGAACCCCATTAGAATTGGCTGTGGTTTCAGTTGCAGCCATCTTGTGAGTATATTTTGCCTTCTTCATCCTTTATAAGTTTGTCTCCTGAGGTATCTCCCCACTGAACATTCTGTATGCAAGTCTCCATCACAGAGTGGACTTCCATGGAACTCAATCAAAGAGAGTACCTTTGATTGGGTTCCCAGAAACCAGAGCATTCCCTTTGTTAGTTCCAGTGTTGAGTAGGTATAACATGAAGACAAATTTTTAAGATTTTAAAATCATCTAGAAGATAACTTTTAGTCTTGTACCCCTATAGTCTACTATTGCCTACTTCTTTCCTTCCTACTCTCAGACTCTGACTGATCATCTGCAATGTCCCAAACACTCTTATAGATGCTAGGAATATAGCACAATGTGAAACAGACAAAAATTCTTGTCCTCATGGAGTTGAATTATAGTGTGTGTGTGTGTGAGAGAGAAGGGGGGATGGGGAGAGAAAGGAGAGATAGAGATATGCTGGGGGGGTGAGAAAGTCATCATGAAAAACTAAATAAGCAGTATATTAGAAGGTTGTAAGTGCTATGGAGAAAAAATAAAGCAGGAGAGGTGGTGCGGAGAGGGTTGCAATTTTAAATAGGGTGCTCAGGAAGGCTTTGTGGAAGTAACATTGGAACCAAGTTTTCAGGGAGATGAGGGAGTTAAAGGTGCAGATAATTAGGGGAATGAAAGTTCCAGGGGAAAATCAGCCGGATCAAACAGATGCCCTGAGGTGGGAGTGTGACTCTAGTGCTCAATATCTGCTTTAAACCTATGTAGAGAGAGATTGCTGTGTGATTGGAACACTTTATTTGCAGCTATCTGCAACTGACCAGCAAAACCCTAACAAATTTTGAAAGTGGAAGCATTACCATTTGTGTTTAAAGTTATGGTGGTAACTATTATGGGGTCCATTTTATTTATCATATATATTTATAAGTGTGTCTATACTTATATCTATATGTCTATTCATGCAGTATATGTTTATAAAACTTAATTATAATATAGGAATATAAATAAAGCTGGGCTGCAGCTTTAAGCAGGCAGGGAACTCGTGAGTGGAAGACGGACTCATTTCTTCTTCTTACAAACCCTTGGTTTTAAAAAATGTCATGGAGCTTTCTCAAGTTATGTTCAATGATGCAAGCTCTGAGACCAATAGAAGGAATTTCAGATAGTGGGTAAGGCTGGTCTTTCAGTCTTGCCTCAACATTAACTTGCCTTTGTGACTTATTTATTTGTTATTTATTTATTTATTTATTTATTTATTTATTGGTGACATTAGTTGATAAAATGATATAGGTTTCAGGTGTACAATTCTATAATACATCATCTGTATATTGCATTTTGTATTCACCACCCCAAGTGGCCTTTGTGGCTTTAATTGTGTGGGTATTTAATTCCTTTTCCTCTAACTTTAGGCTCGAACACTTTCCTATCGTGAATAACTCTTTGGAAAAATTGTAATGTGGTGTCTTAATACCAACCTTTTCCTTTTGGTTATGTAAGAAAATTAGTACCGATCTCAGGGTATATAATTTCACACTAGTTAATAAATCAGGCTGTTCCTTACATCAAGGCAAACAGCAGTTGGGGCTGGAGAGCTGGACTGGTAATAAGTACAGGAGAGCTTCAAGTGATTATGAAAGGAGCCTGCTGATGCGCAGCTTTGGACTTTTCCTTGTCAGCACTAAATGTCTTGATTCAGGTTAAACACAAACTACCTCTGGTTGAGAGTAGCAGGCCTCACTCAGCACACTCTTTCATAACCAGTTTGCCAGAAATGATTATTTAGTCAGTGGGTTAAGCATAGGGCCTACTTTTCTAATCAGCACTGGGAAGTATTTGGAAGGCAGTCTCGTGTTTCACCATAGTGGGCAAGGTTATTCTCTCCGTACATTTCCAGATGCCCATTTGGACTGTAATACTCTGTCAGTGGTTTTGCAGGAAACCTGTGAAAATTAATTAACGTGGAGTTTACAACTACTGAGTACAATAAATGATGAACAATTCAACACTGAACAATGCACTCTACATTGGCCACGGAGAATTCTCCTTTTGAGGGGAATTAAGAAAGCCTGTGTGTGGAGGTTTCAGAGCAGATTTGATTAAAAAACAGGGTAAGATTAGACCAGCAATTCTGAGCTTTTTCAGATATAAGAACCAATGAAGATGTGTAAGACATTCATCAATATTTAAGCATTCGACATTTAAAAATCCAAATATTTAGGGAAACTGCTGTTGATGGTTGTTTGTTTAGGATCCACTGATTGAGAAAATATATAAAAAATATGATCACTCAAAAAATTGCTTGATTTACTTACTTAGGCTTTTAATTTTCCTCTTTACAGTAGCATCTACAAATGATTTGAAAAAAAATCAATAGCCCAAGTGTTTGTGAGGTATGTAGTTTATTTAACCAGTCCATAGATAAATTAATAATTTTCACCCAATTCTCTTCTCCCACAGCCTAGCTGTTGAAAATTCAGACTTAGATGGCTTTGCACAGTGAACTCTTTTACACCTAATAGCTCTTTACCTGCACCCTCAAGAATACGGTTTTACAAATGCTTATGCTGGCATTGTGGATGTGGAGAAATAAGATGCCAAAAATGTCCTTGAAGCAACTCCGAGTCTGCCGAATCGTGGCAGCAGAGAGAAACTAAGACCCATCTGGGGTCATTGCACCAATTTTTCAGCGTGGTGCCACCACGCCAGGTCCACATTTCATTGCCAGAGAGTCACTGTGCTTTGCTCAGGATGACTTCCTGCTGTTTCATCTTCACTGAGGATTTATTTAAGTTTTAAGGTCACTCTGTTCCGGTGTCATCATTTATAATCTCTCCAATGAGGATCTTCTCTTGCTTGTGTCATCTAGACATGGAAAGCACCTCCTTCTAAAAACCAAAGGCTCCCTGTGTATTTAGCTGTGAAAGGACAACAAATTGGAATAAAGGCTTCACTGACACTGTAACTCATGTTTTTGGTAAAACTTTATTTTATTTTTAAAATCAAATCATTTGCAAACTTGAATTTCAAAACGAGAAATTCGCATTTCCTAAAAATGTTAGTGAGATAGGTTTGGGGTAACTCTAGTTGCTTCTCACTCCAGTGATGGGAGTGGGTGTTTTATATATCTTGCCATGAGCATCATGCAGACCTTTTAAAGTTAATTAAAAAGCCTTCCATGGGCAGCCAGATTTGGGCAGCAATGTTTCTCTGTAACCTTTTGTACTAGATTAAAAACCTCTGACAATCAGAGATGTTGCCAAATTTTAAATGAATTGTTCAGAGTAAATTCAATAAGCTGTACAATCCAGTCAGCTTCAGAGTGACTCCTGTTTCTGGTTCAGCAAGAGCTGGGGGATTAATGGGGACTGAACTCCTTCCACCGAATACCTACTTACTGTCCTGCTCTTTACAATAGCCCCCCCAAACCACCCAAACACCTACAATGTTTCCAACCACAGGAGAATGTTGACCAACGTGTCATGGGTGTGCTCTTAACAAAAAGGTTTCCTGTTATGTACAGACTGGGAAACCCAGCATGCTAAATTCCTAATACATAGTAGCATATCAAACTTTCTGAGCATTTCTGTAGAAAACTGGTTCATTTTGTTCAACATAGTGTTTTTCAGATATATTTGACCATACTGCCTATTTTTTCCTAGTAACCTTTAACAGCTTCCCAAAGAGCTCACAAATATCTCACAAAGGACTGGGTCAAAGGCTCTGTGAAAACGAACCATTTGACACCCAAGTCTTGTAAAAGTCATGGTTTTCTGGGATAAGTGCAAAGGTTACATACATCCCCAGCACAGCATACCAAGAGATAGGGGGCTGAAGAGAGATATTTGGTGAACATAAATTTTGAGTTTCCAGTTTCTGGCAGGAGACTTGCTCTGGTTTGTGGTAATGAAATATTCTCTCTCTCTGAAGGGAGACTTGGGCAGGTCATGGTACTAACCTCCTCATGCTCCCAAATATGTCACCCTAAAACACCACCTGTATATATGGTTGAAAAAATCATCTTTAGCAAACCACATCAGCATCGTCTGTCATCTGGCTACAATTTCTACACCACCAGCACCGTCTTAGTCCTTTGCCCACTGTGTATATAATAATGAGCTTGCATCACCCATGTGCAGTGGCATTGCAACTACACAAGGAAGGTCAGTCTGTGGGTACACATGCTTGCTTAGTTCCTTATGAGGCTTAAGTGAAACTCAGCACAGCACCTGGTCAAGGTGGACCCCAGAACTAGGGCTCTGTGGAGCACATTTTGACCTGTCATTACTGGTTCCCAAGCCCCCAACTGTCTAAGTAGAGTTTGGAGAAAACTGAACACAATTTGAATTCTTTAGTAAGGGCAGAGTCAGGGTCCCACCAGGGAACAAGTGGCACTCTCAGAGGGGTTTAACTGGAAAACTGGAAGAGAGTTTTAATAGAGAGCTTATTGAGGTGGGAGTGGGGTTGAGATAACCACAGGAAGTGGGGAGGCACCTAAAGAACAGCGGCATCAGGAAGCTGTTTTACCCTAAGACTTCTTATTTTAAAGCCAATTCATCATATTTCATGAAAATGAAATTAAATGACAGTGTTTCAAATGACATACTTGAAAGCCACACCAAAGTCAGATACACTACTGAGTTTCTTGAAAGGAACCATGTCCAAGGACAAATTTGAAATTTATCCTCCGGCTTATTGTAGGTAAAGGAAATAATAATTATAAATAATTAACTGTAGGCATGCATAGGCCAGCTCTAGAGAACAGAGAGAACCTTGTAGAAGTTTAACTATTTGCTACTTTTTAACTTCATCCAACTCCATCTTCATATTGGGCATTAGGAAAAACAAAGGGAAACAGGGTCTAGATAGGTAGTGCTAAAATCTTCACAAATTGGGGAGCTATATTTAATTATAAGGTCAGAAGCAAGTTATATATTACTAATATTTAAAATGTAAATATTTGAGAATTATTTACATATGAATTTTAAAAAAGATTAAGTTCATTCCTTGTATTCTGATATTTTCTTTAGTGAGAGAGAGCATGAATAAAAGCAGCTAGCTCGGGCAAGGAATGCAGTGCCCATGTGATTATAATTTTATATGGGTACAGCTGTACAAATTTTTAAAATTAAATAACAACAGTGAAGCATAGATTCTTAGCTATATAAAAATGTTGATTTTGATATAAATATCGAAGCAGTCCAAAAGCAGTTTAATCAACTTTATTCGTACAAATTCACACAGTTCTAGGTCAAATGCTGGTCATTAATCAATTTTTGAGAAAGTTGATGTGAATCTTGACATTTTACAGACTGAATAGAATGTACACTTCTTAAGAAGAGCTTAATTAAAGTAGTTTCTGATTCATTTGTCATTTATAGATCATTGCTCTCTCCCTTTTTTGAGGGTGTATTATCTTCTCCTTTTTACCTTGGAGTTATCTGTTAACCTTCTGTGAACTCTTCTCATTCATTAAAGATTTTAGCCCCTATGTCACAGTTTTAATCCCCATTATTATGAGGGTAAATTAAATGTCCCATAAAGGACCTTCCAACACCCTGGCTGCTCAGTTCTTTGACCTCTTCATATTCAGTGGCTTTCTCTCCCACTGGTCCTCAGCCACCCAACTCCACAGTCATATGGACACCACCATCATTGAAAAACACAGTATCTTCACGTTTACTCATTTAATATCTCACTCTATTTTCAACTTCCTGCCTTTCTGGCTTATTGTTCAAATACACCCACTATATATTCTTAAAGTCCTTCAATCTGTTGACCTCTCCACTTTTCCCCCATTTACTACCCTCTTCCTGATCTCACTTCCCTCTTTATCCAGTATCAATTAGATGGTCTTCATCATTAAAATTATTTCCTTGCAAATATTCTTAACCACCATTTCCCTCTTTTTTTAAAAAATCCTCACCCGAGGATATTTTTTCCATTGCTTTTCAGAGAGAGTGGAAGGGAGGGAGGAGGAGAGAGAAAGAAACATTGATGTGAGAGAGGCACATCAATTGGTTGCTTCCTGCTGGAGGCTCTGGTCAGGGCTGGGGATCAAGCCTGCAACCGAGGTAGGTGCTCTTGACCTGAATCGAACAGGAGACCCCCCCACTGAGCAAAACCAGCTAGGGCCATTTCCTTCTTTCATTCAGTAACTATCATCTGGCAAAACTATTTCCTGGGTGAACCCAATAATTTTTCACTTCATAGGGTCAGTTGTGAAATTTACTATTGCTAGAGGAATTCCACAATAGACTAAATTATGATACATTTATGATCATTATTTCCAACGAGGCCTTCAACACTACCAAGCAAGCCCACTTGCTCATCTGAAATCACTCTTTCTCGCCCTTTCTATCTTCCTCAAACTTCTGATCTTTTTCCCATGCCCACTGTCCTCTCATTCTTAGTTGATAAGTTTGCTTCACATTTCATATAGAAAATGAACATCATTGGAAGGGAACTCCCTCAACCTCTGGCCACTGAATTTTAAAATCTACTTGCATCTTAATTTATTGCTCATTTTCTTCCTTTTACAATGGGCAAAGTGTTCCTCCTTATATCAAAGGTTAAACTCTTCACTATTATCTAGATTTCATCATTCCTGCTTCCTGGGGGAACCTCATGTCACTATTTTTCTTTTATCCCTCTTGTGTCTTTACTCTATTGCTTTCTTGGATACTTTCTTATGTTAAACTTGATCTAGACAATGCTATCAAGGCACACAAACACAAAAAGACATACACATAATGACCTCCCCCCGCCCCCTGCACCTCCCTGGTTGTCATATCCCTGTCTAGCTCTCATCCTATATCTCTATTTTTTTTTAAACTAAGCTTCCTAAAATGGTGGCCTACACTCACTATCTCTGTTTCCTTATCTTTTTTTTTGTTTGTTTGTAGATTTTACTAGAGGTCACTAGTATCTGGTTCTTTCTTCTTATGCTCATGGAAAGCTTCATTTTCTGGTTCCTTTGCAATGTGGGACCATGTGGTTTGTCTGGCCAATGGACCAAAAACTTTAAGAGTGAATATATGAGTCTTTATGCTTTTTTCCCCCTGCCACAAATACTGAGGCAGTTGCATATTATAGATGGTACACGTTTAGAATGATAAAACCTCTCACCCTAGGTAACTGAGTGACTATAGCAGAAACTTGTTACATAAGTAAGAAAGTTTTATGTGTTAAACCAGTGAATGCTTTTCAAGCCAATCTTAATTGACCTCTAGTGCCTTCAGTACTGTCTATTATTCTTCATTCTTGAAATATTCTGCACCCTTGGCTTCTGTGACACTAGATTTTCCTTGGCCACACCTTCTTGGCCACTTTTCCTGGCTCCTCTTTTTCTTCCTTATCTTTAAACTCAGCCTTAAAAGTTTCAGCCATCTTGGTGAGGGGAAGTAGAGTTTGCCATCCCAAAATATGCCTTTTGGGATATTGACTATTTTAAGTTGGTTATTTTCAAAAAACAAAAGACTAAGGAAAAACCTTTGACCTTCCCCCTAATTGTCAAAAAGGATTTAGATGAAGGGCCTGCTCCAGAAGGGAGCTTTTTATCATGGACAACTACAGTTTAATATGAACTAGGTATGATAGACAGAGAGGAACCTGGCAAGCCCCATTTGATCAAAGTCCTCTTTGTGTTCCATCCTTAAAGATGGCCCAGCAGACATTTGCTTTTCCATCTCCTTGTGAATTTCCTTCCTCCCCTTTAAAGCCCCAAACTACACTGCCCTCACCCCCACCTTCTTCTTAGCTCCAGAATGATCTAAGAGCCTCAACTGCCCCATCTGTCCTTTGGCCCCATATTCTTATGGAACCCCATATGTTATACATAATAAATTTGGTTATTTTCTCCTGTTAATCTGTCTCATTTTTTTAAAAACGTATCTTTATTGATTTCAGAGAGAGGAAAGGGGCGGGGAGAGATAGAAACATCAATGATGAGAGAGTCATTGATCGGCTGCCTATCCTGCATTCTGGGCATGTGCCCTGACCAGGAATCGAACCCCGATCTCCTGGATCCTAGGTTGATGCTCAACTGCTGAGCCACGCCCGGCCGGGCAATGTCTCATGTTAATTTGATTATTCATCCAGCCAAAAGAACTTAAAAAGGTAGGATAAAATATAAATTTTCTACCCCCACACTGGCCTTGTGTTTTGGAAGAGCCTCACTACTATTTTATGACCTTTACGCTTGTATGGGCCTTAGCCAGGAGCAAAGAGGGGAATGGAAGGGTTAAGAAAGACAGAAGGAGGGGTATGAGTATTACAGACAAACCCCTATTTATACTTTAGATTTCAACATAACATCCAGTTCCTCAAGGAGTATGTTCCTCACCTCTTCAGACTAAAGATAGGATCCCCCTAATTATTCTCTCTCATAGTATCCTGTATGCTTCCTTCACAGCATTTACCATATATAATTGTAACTACAATTATTTGTACAGTTATTAAGTAGCTGTCTCCCTCATTAATATGTAAGCTTCTTAAGACAAGGGTTCTTCCTATGTTGCCTACCATTGTATTCTTGGTGCCTACCACAGTGCTTGGTTTATAGTAGGTGACTGGTAAATTTTGTTGAATGAATACTTGTAATTCTAATCTTTGCTATTATATTTTTATGACATATAATGCATTTTTTAAAGTCATGTGGAGCGACATGTTTAGAAATTTCAGTTTAACACTGAAAATCATATACATCTTCAAATTCCAGGGACTGCATATCTTATTAGGGGGGGCATAGTTTATGTTCAGCTTAAACTGTCCCTCTTGAAACTGAGCCACTCTTATAGGACAGGTGCTTAATAATTCAGATACATTCTGAGGCTTCAATTTCAAAGAAAGCTATGAAAATTTAAGGTATAATTCAATGCATAAAAGTGTATGATGCCCTTCTGAAATTGCAATTTTATTTCTACCTTAAAATCTGCTAAGCTACACTGAATTCAATGGAATCTATGTAAAGTAAATGCAGTCTTAATGTCAATTTGCTCAATCAGTTTGAATGTGAAAACTTGTACCTGACTAAACAGCCAAATAAGCCTTTCTTCACCCCATAGAACTTTTTATACAAAAAAAAAATACTTAATGTGCAGAATTAATTTAGATGGCTTTATTATATATATTTGTTGAAGAGATCTTCTGAGTGCCATATTTTCATTTATCTGTCTAGCTTTTCAATAAGGATACCAACATGAATAAATTAACATTTTTTTATAAGCTCTCCCATCTCTTATGGAATGAAACTTATTTGAAATTTAATAACATAAATTCTCCTCACAAATGTTGTACTGGAAGCAATGCACAAGTACCTTCTATTTTTACTCAAAAGGAAAAATAAATTTCTAACCACATAATTTTTTCAATACATGCAGAAAAAGCATTAGACAAAGTCCAACATCCATTCATGATAAAAATTTCAACAAAATGAAAATAGAAGGAAACTTCCCCAGCCAGATAAAGAAGATGTATGAACACCCTAGAGCTAACATCACATTTAATGGTGCAAGACTGAATGCTGTCTTCTAAAGATAGGAAACAAGGAAAGTATTTCTTCTCTTACCACTCCTATTCAACATTGTACTTGAAGTCTTAGTGCAATAAGTCAAGAAAAAGAAAAGGCATCCAGGTTGAAAAAGAAGTAAAACTGTCCTTATTAACTGAATGCATGAAAAAGTTCAAAGATGTCCACAAAAGCTACACCTAGAACTAAAAAAAACAACTTCAGCAAGGTCACAGGATACTATATATACAAACAATACTAGCAAAAAAAAAAATGAAAAAAACAAAACAAAAAAAACAAAATAAAATACCATTCACAACAGCATAAAATACTTAGAAATAAATTTAACAAAGAACAAGACTTCTACACTGAAAACTAGAAAATATAGCTGAAAGAAGTAAAAGAGGATCTTAATAAATGGAGAGATATTGCATGTTTATGGATTGGAAGACTCAATATTATTATATAAATTCAATACAATTTCTATCAAAATTCTAGGCTGTTGTTTGTTTTTCAGAAATCTACAAGCTGATCCTAAAATTTGTATGAAAATGCAAGGAACCCAGAATAGCAAAAACTGTCTTGAGAAAGAACAAAGTTAAAGAACTTATATTTCATGATTTCAAAACTTAGTACAAATCTACAGTAATCAAGACAGTGTGGTAGTGGTATAAGTACAGATGTATGGGTCAAAGGATGGTATAGGAACAACTGGATAGCCACATGCAAAATAATGAATTTAGATCCTTATATCATACACAAAAATTAATTAAAATGGATTATAGACCTAAATGTAAGAGCTAAAACTATAAAACTCTTAAAAGAACACTTAGAAGTAAATCTTTATGACCTTAGAATCAGACTTCCTCAAAATAAAAACTCAGAAGAGGCCATTAAGAAAATGAAAGAATGACTGAGAAGATGGCAGCCCTCTGACAATAAGCAGAGCACCCATGCTCCCAGCCGTGGACTCGATTTACCTCTAAAATACTGCATAACAAGCTTGGAAAAACAAGATAAATATACTTGAGTGGACATATTTTGAGGAGGGGACAGTGAAGAAACATCATAGAGTCTAGTGAGGGGGGCACGTAGAAAGGGGGAGTCCCCCCTGAAACCTGTGCTGGGCTCTGAGGACTGAGGGCTAGAGGCTGAAAAGCTCCCTCCCCTTGGGAGTGTGGACTGGCATCCAAAAGCTGGAATCTCAAACCCAGAGTGGAGAAGGGAAGGAGAGCCCTTGCATGGTGGACAGAGAGAGCCAGGGGAACAGTGTGCCTGCAAGGAGGGGACCTCCCCTTCCCAGTGAAACAACGTATCTAATAGTGGCAACAGGACAGAAATCTTTCACTCCAGGTGCTGACCATGGGAAAGGCTATCCCACAGTGTGCGGCTTCCAAATAGAAAGGGACAGGAGGGCTGAGCAGCCACATATAGGGAACGTCTGCCTTCCTATAAGGCATGTGTAGAACCCCAGAAGGCATTTGAAATGTGTGGTGCAGGGAAGGGGAAGAGAGCCTTCCCACCACCCTAGAGGAACCAGAGCCACCACTGAGGCAGATCGGGTCTCCAGCCACATGAGCTGCCAGTGGGGCAGATTGGGTCTCCAGCCACTGGAGCTGCAGGTGCAACAAGTTGAGGATTTTTGAACTGCTCTGAGGCAAGCTGGGATAGCGTGCAAGGAGCTGCCCTAGCTTTACTGAAATCACCTGTGCAGGGGACCTGTGCTGGGCTGACTTGGTGACCCCTCCTGCTTGGTTCCTAGCTGCGGGGAAGCCAGGACCTTGCAAGGCAGGTTCTCTGCCTGTGTGTTGCTTTCTGCATTTTTGAGTTTTTGATTGCTGAATGGGTGTCCAACTTCCTAGCTTGCATTGGGGAGACAGACCAGCAAAAGCTGGAATTTGTGTCTGCATTGTGGAGAGTTTGAAATGGGCACCCTGTGAGATCAGCCAACCAGATTTGGCAAAGGAGGGGCGGAGCATGCCTACCTCTCCTGAAGGCTAGGAGCACCACCCCAATAGGAAAGGGACTGGTTCAGCTCACTGAAGCCCCAGATATCCCCCACAGGGCACAGTCCTGAGGGGGAAGGGAGAACAGCTCACAGAACGACAATACAAGAATAAGACTCTCAGGGACTATTGTTTGAGAACTGGAGGAAAAGCTTAAAACCTCTTCTGGGGGCTGGGCAGGCAAAGAGATCACTGGAATTTTTTTTTTTTAATCAAACCCACTGAACCCAGGCTGCTGAAACTGCCCATACAGAAAAAGCAACAGACTGAATTCAATCTGAAACTGCAGCAGGCCATTGTATGGGGAACTAAAGTTGGAGGACAGGGTAGAGACCGAGGAGTTGGCTTTGAAGCAGAGACTAACTTCCCCACAGTGAGTGCCTAATAGCAAAACC
Source organism: Miniopterus natalensis (assembly GCF_054644295.1). Taxonomy (NCBI): domain Eukaryota; kingdom Metazoa; phylum Chordata; class Mammalia; order Chiroptera; family Miniopteridae; genus Miniopterus; species Miniopterus natalensis. Next base: position 79,821,131 of record NC_142103.1, on the reverse strand, counting down.
TCTAAATAGGGGGAGGAATATCCTGAGCTACACTAGCTAGCCTGCACCCTAAGGACTCTTCATAGGACTCTGGAGTAAGACCCAGCAACCACAAGGGGGAGGCAAAATAGCTGACAACTGAAGGTGGTCCACAAAAAGCCTCAGATTAGCCAACTACTTAAGGACACCAGAGACAAACCTAGGCAGCTCCTCACATTGGCTGATACACAAGTACATCCGAGGAAAATGGAAATCAGCATACAAAACAGTGAGCCTCAGAAGACATAAGCTGCCCAGATGACACTCACCTGATTGACTATTGTTTTTTGTGTTTTTTAAGAAAAAAGAAAAGAAAAAAATTTTCTTTAAAAATTTTAAAATTGTTTTTAATATTTAAAAGAAATTTTAAAAATATATCTTGATTGAGTACAGAGAGAAGAAAGGAGAGGGAAAGAGAGAGATAAAAACATCAATGATGAGAGAGTCATTGATCATCTGCCTCCTGCACTCCCCTGACTGGGGATCGAGCCCACAACCCATGCATGTGCCCTTACTGGGAATCGAACCCTGATTGCCTGGATCCTAGGTCGATGCTCAACCACTGAGCCATTCCTGGCTGGGCTGTTTTTAATATTTTAATTAATTTTTAAAAATTTGTTTTGCTTTGCTTGATTTTTTTGGCTTTTTTTCTATTTTCAAGATTTTTGTGATATTTTCTGCTTAATTACCGGGATATTATCATTATAACCAATAAGTTTACTGCTTTTATCCATTGTTTCCCCCATGTCTCTTATTGGACTCCCCACTGCCCTGGCTCTATCTCCGCCCCCCTCTCTTCTTGTTCCATTGGCATAACTTTTTTTTCCTTTCTTTTCTTTTTCTCTCCTTTTATATTCTGTCTTCCTGTCTTTTTGTTTGTTTATTTATTCCTGTTTGTCTCTTTATTTTATTTTTATTTTGTCTTTTTCAACTATTTTCCTATTCCTATGCTCTACCCTTAATTTTTGTTCGTCCTTCTTTAAGAATCTTTTCTCTGCCCCTTTTATCTCCCAGTAGCTTCTCTATTTTTTACTTTTTATTTTATTTTATTATTATTTTTAATTTTTCTTTACTATTAGCAATAATATATATTTTTCTCTCTCTCTTTTTGCTTTAGCATTTGTTTTCTTGCTTCACTCTCCCAATTTTACTTTTTCTTGGGATGTTTTCATTGTGATTGTCAGGATATTTTGTAAGATGCTGCTTGTTCCCTGGCAGTTTGGTTGTGTTTTGTTTGCCTTGTCAGCACCTTTACAACAGCCCACATGGCGTGGTTGAGGCTGAGCCACACAGTTAGCCAACTTAGAGGAGAACGGGTCAAAAACAATCTAGACTCAATCACAACAGGAGAGCGCCCCCCCCAAAACCCCCAAAAGGAATGCCCACAAAAGGGACACACATAGAGCAAATAGCTCAGAAGTATAAGGAAAACACACCTCTGGGCTCCACTGGACATACGCTACAAAATCCCACCCCACAAGACTGGGAGACAGCAAATATATCTAATATACATATATACATATACAAACACTAAGGCAACTAAGATGGGGAGACAAAGGAACAACTCCCAAACTAAAGAAAAGGGAAAATCGCTGGAAAAAGACCTTGATGAGATGGAGTTAAATAAGTTATTAGAAATAGAGTTCCAGTAATGGTTATAAAGATGCTCAAGGAAATTAATGAGAATAAGATACTTAATGGAAAGGTCCAGGAACTTAGAAAAAACATGGAAAAAGAGCTAAATATCATAAATAAGAACCAGGCAGAAATGAAGAATACTATATCTTATATCAAGAATACACTGGAAGGAATTAAAATCAGGTTCAGTGAAGCAGAGGACAGAATAAGTGACTTAGAAGGTAAGGTAGAGAAAACCACTCAATCAGAGCATCAAAAATAAAAAACACTTAAAAAGCATGAAGACAGTCTAAGGGAGCATTGGGACAACATGAAGCAAAACAACATTTGCATCCTAGTGGTGACAGGGGGAGAAAAGAGAGCAAGGGATAGACTACTTAGTGGAAGAAATAATGACAGAAAACTTCCCTAGGTAGATGAGGGAGAAAGCCACACAAGTTCAGAAAGCACAGAGGGTTCCAAACAAGAGGGACCCAAAGAGACCCACTCCAAGACACATCATAATTAAAATAGCAAATGATAAGGACAAAGAATTTTGAGGACTGCAAAAGAGAGACAAGCAGCGACCTACAAGGGAATCCCCATAAGGCTGACAGCAGATTTCTCAACAGAAACACTTCAGGGTAAAAGGGAGTGGCATAAAATTCTCAAAGTAATGAAAAGCAAGAACCTGCAACCAAGACTGCTTTATCCAGCAAGGCTATAGTTTAAAACTGAAGGTGAAGTAAAGAGCTTCCCAGACAAAAGAAGGCTAAAGGAGTTCAGTACCACCAACTAACATTGCAAGAAATGCTAAAAGGACTGCTCTAAGAAAAAGAAGAAATACTGAGACAAAGGCACATCAGCATAAAGGGGAAAAATGGCATTAATGAAGTATATATCAATAGTAACCTTAAATGTAAACATAATAAATGCTCCAATCAAAAGACATAGGGTAGCTGAATGGATAAGAAAACAGGACCCAACTATATTATGTCTACAAGAGACTGGCCTGAGAGCAAAAGATTCATACAGGCCAAAAATGAAGGGGTGGAAAAAAATATTCCATGCAAATCAAAACCAAAAAAAAAAAAAAAAAGCTGGAGTAGCAATACTTATTTCTGACAAAACTGACTTTGAAACAAATACCACAACAAGAGACCAAGAAAGTCACTACGTAATACTAAAAGGATCAATCCAACTGGAGGAAATAACCCTTATGAATATATATGCACCCAATATACCAGCACATAAATACATAACAATTTCTTGGTAGACTTTAAGGGAGAGCTCAACAGCAACACAATCATAGTGGGGGACTTTAACACCATACTGTCATCATCAGACAGATCATCAAGACAAAAAAATCAACAGGGAAACAGAGACCTTAAATGACACACTACATCTAATGGATTTAATTGACATTTACAGAACATTTCATCCCAAAGCAGCAACATACACATTCTTCTCAAGTGCACATGGAACATTCTCAAAAATAGACCACACATTCAGGCACAGGGCAAGTCTCTACAAATTAAAGAAGATTGAAATCATATCAAGCATCTTCTTAGATCACAAGGGCATGAAACTAGAAATCAACTACTGTAAAAAAACCCACAAAAATATTAAACACAAATTAAACACATGTTATTAAATATTGAATGGGTTACCAAAGAGATCAAAGTAGAAATCAAACACTTCCTCGAAAAAAATGAAAATGAACTGACATCAACTCCAAATCTATGGGAAACATCAAAAGCAGTCCTGAGATGAAAGTTCACAGTAATACAGGCATTCCTCAAGAAATAAGAAAAAGCTTTACTAAACCATCTAACACAACAGCTAAAAGAACTAGAAGGGAACAGCCAGAAAAGTCCTGAGGAAGTAGAAGGAAGGAAAAAATAAAGAGCAGAAATTAATGACATAGAGATTAAAAAAAAAAAAAAAAAAAAAAAAAAAATCAATGAAACCAAGAGCTTGTTCTTTGAAAAGATAAATGAGATTGATGCACCTTTAGCCAGACTCACCAATAAACAAAGAGAGAGGACCCAAATAAATAAAATCAGAAATGAAAGAGGCTATATAACTGACCCAACATAAATACAAAGGATTGTAAGAAAATATTATGAGCAACTATATGCCAACCAACTGGACAACATGGATGAAACAGACAAATTCCTAGAAGCATACAATCTTCCAAAGCTGAATCAGGAAGAATTCGAAAATCTAAATAGGTCGATAACTAATGAAATTGAAGCAGTAATCAAAAAACTCCCTGCAAACAAGCCTATGACCAGATGGACTTACAGGTGAGTTTTACCAAACATTCAAAGAAGAATTAACACCTATTCTCCTCAAACTATTCCAGAAATTTCAAGAGGAGGGAAAACTCCCAAACTCTTTTTATGAGGCCAGCATCATCCTAATCCCAAAACAAGATAAAGACACTACAAAGGAAGAAAATTAGAGGCCAATATCCCTGATGAACATAGATGCTAAAATCCTCAAGAAAATACTAGCAAACCAGATCCAGCAATACATTAAAATGATCATACACCATGACCAACTGGGATTTATTCCAGGGATGCAAGGCTGGGGTAATATTCACAAATCAATAAATGTGATACATCATATAAGCAAAATGGACAAAAATCATATGATCATATTATGCAGAAAATGCATTTGACAAAATCCAGCACACATTTTTGATAAAAACTCTCAACAAAGTGGGAATAGAGGGAACATACCTAAAAATACTAAAGGCTATATATGACAACCCTACAACCAACATCATACTCAATGGTCAAAAGTTAAAACCATTCCTTTTAAAAACAGGAACAAGACAGGGATGCCCACTTTCACCGCTCTTATTCAATGTAGTACTGAAAGTCCTTGCTACAGCCATCAGACAGGATGAAAACATAAAAGGTATCCAAATTCGAAAGGAAGAAGTAAAACTCCCATTATTTGCACATGACATGGTATTGTACATAGAAATCTCTAGTGACTCCACCAAAATACTCCTAGATTTGATAAATAAATTCGGCAAGATAGTTGCTACAATATTAACATCCATAAATTGATGGCATTTTTATACACCAACAATGAACTCTCAGAAAAAGAAACTAAAAAAACCATACCATTTACCATTACAACTAAAAAAATAAGATACGTAGGAATAAACTTAACCAAGGATGTAAAAGACCTTTACTCAGAAAACTATAGGACACTGAAAAAAGAAATAGAGGAAGATATAAACAAGTAGAAGAATACACCATGTTCATGGATTGCAAGATTTAATAACATTAAAATGTCCATACTACCCAAAGCAATTTATACATTCCATGCACTTCCTATTAAAATACCAACAGCATATTTCACAGAGCCAGAACAAATATTCCAAAAATATATATAGGACAAAAAAAAACCCTAATAGCCTCAGCCATCTTGAGAAAGAAGAACAGAGTGGGAGGGATCACATTACTGGATATCAAACTGTACTACAAAGCCATTGTAATCTGAATAGCCTGGTATTGGTACAACAACAGACATATAGATTAATGTAACAGAACCGAGACCCCAGAAATAGATTCAGGCAATTCTGGTCAGTTAACATTTGACAAAAGAGGCAAGAGCGTACAATAGAGTAAAAACAGTCTGTTCATTAAATGGTGCTGGGAAAATTTGACAGGTATATACAAAAAAAAAGAAAAAAAAGAAATGATCACCAATTTATTCCATACACAAGAATAAATTCAAAGTGGATAAAAGACTTAAATGTAAGTCACAAGACCCTAAAAATTCTGGAAGAAAACGTAGACAGTACAGTCACAGACATCACATGTAGTGGAATTTTCACTGATACATCTCCTAGGGCAAGAGAAACAAAAGAAAAAATAAACAAATGGGACTGCATCAAACTAAAAAGGTTCAGCACAGCGAAAGAAAACAGCCTCAAAATACAAAGGAACCCCACGGTCTGGGAAAACATATTTGCCAAGGATGTATCTGATAAGGGGCTAATTTCCAAAGTGTACAAAGAACTCATACAGCTCAACAAGAGGAAGACAAAAAATCCAATTAAAAAATGGGCAAAAGACCTGAATAGACACTTCTCCAAAGAGGACATACAGATGGCCAAGAGACATATGAAAAAATGTTCAATGTCACTAATCATCAGAGAGATGCAAATTAAAACCACAATGAGGTATCACTTCACGCTTGTCAGAATGGCTACCATTAACAAATCAACAAATGACACTTGCTGGCAAGGATGTGGAGAAAGGGGGAACCTTAGTACACAGCTGGTGGGAATGCAGAATGGTGCAGCCGCTATGGAAAACAGTATGGAGGTTCCTCAAAAAATTAAAAATGGTACTGCCTTTTGATTCAGTGATCCTACTTCTAGGAATATATCCTAAGAATCTTAAAACACTAATCAGAAAGAATCTATGCACCCCTATGTTCATAGCTGCACAATTTACAATAGCTAAGATCTAGAAACAGCCCAAGTGTCCATCAGTTGATGCGTTGATAAAAAAGCTATAGGGCTTTTATGCCATGGAATACTCTGCAGCTGTAAAGAAGAAGGATCTTATACCCTTTGGGACAGTATGGATGGATCTGGAGAATATTTTGCTAAGCGAAATAAGCCAGACAGAGAAAGACAAACATCACATGATCTCACTTATATGTGGAATCTAAAGAATTTAATAAACTGATGAAGGAAATAGATTCAGTCACTTGGAAACATGGATCAGAGTTATGAATGTCTGAGCAAAGGTGGGAGTGGGTGGGGGAGATTAACCAAATAATTTATATGCATATATCCATAAACCAAGGACCCAGACAATAGTGTAATGAGGGACTGGGGGTGAAAGGGGTCAATGGGGATGAAAGGAGACATCTGTAATATTTTGAGCATAATAAAGGAAAAAATAAACTCTTTCACTTAAAAAAAAAGAAAATGAAAGACACATGATAGACTGGGAGAATATTTTCAAATAATTTATCTGATAAAGGAATCTAACCTATAACATACAAAGTACTCTTGCAATTCAATAATAAACAAAATAATAAATAATAAAAATAATCACATTTAAAAATGAGCAATGGATCTGAATACTTTCTCCAAAGAAGTTTTATAAATTGCCAATGAGCACATGAAAAACTGCTGAACATCATTAGCCATCAAAGAAACAACTCTGTCGTCTATCAACTACTGAATAGATAAGAAAAGGTGGCATATCTATACAAAAGAATACTATGGGGCAATAAAAAGGAATGAAGTATCAATAGATGCTCCAATATGACTGAGCTTCAAAAATGTTATGCTAAGTGAAAAAAGCCAGATGTGAAAAACCACGTATTATATGATTCCATTTATGTGAAATTTCTAGAATAGATAAATCCCTAGAGACAGAAAGCAGATTAATGATTACTAGGGGATGGGTATGGGCTGAGTTGGGAAATGGGAAATGACTGCAATTTGGTTTGGGGTTTCTTTTGTGGATAATGAAATGTTCCAGAATTAGATAGTAGTGACGGCTGCACAACTCTGTAAATTTACTAAAAACTATTTAATTGTACTTGAAAAATAAATGAATTTTATGTTTTTAAAGTTATACCTCAATAAAGCTGTTAAAAATAAAAATAACCTCTGAACAATTTCTTTATTACCAGGGCCATTTATGTGGCAATTGAACTCGGTTTTTCATATTAAGTCAAACTTTAAAATTCTTTATCTGTGGAATGTTAGTCATTTGTTATTTATGTGGGTGAACTAAGCAATAGATTTTTCTTTCTTTGTTGGTTATTTTTTTCCATTGAAAGCTCATGAGGAATCTTTTCCAGGGTCAGTTGGATTACATTTGTTGTAGGATGGTTAAACTCTCAGGCTCTAGGTTATGGGGATCCTGCCTCTATCACGTAGCTGTGTTAATTTGTGTCATAATAATTTAAACTCTCAAATTCTCCCTCATCTTTAAAGTGGAGATAGTAATAGAAACGATTTCATGTTTATTGAGAGGGGTTAAATAGGCTTTTTACTGTACTTGATACATCATAAATGCTCAATCAAAATAAATGCAATCTACTCTATGGGCTAAATGCTAGACACCCTGATATAAACTAATAAGCCACTTACTAATTACAAGACTTGCTCAAGTTGTCTAAGGCTGAGCTGGAACTAAGATCTGGCTCTTTGCTCAGTTTTATTTCAAATTTTAGCATGTAGTGTGGCTACCCTATCTGCGTCTTTCTACCTCCTCCACAACCTGGTCTTAATTTTGATCTTCCTGGACTGGTCATATGTATCAAAGTCTCAGTACCAGTTGTTGCATATTGGGTGCTCCTCAGAGTCAACTCCCTGCACAAGGGAGTGGTTCCAACCCTTGGAACCTCTGAGTGAAGGTAGAGTGGCTTTGAGGATGGTCTTAGACCAGTGGTATATATGCAACAGGAAGAGCTTTTGCTTCCTTTTTGCAGTGTCTGTCAAATTTTACTTCCTAGTGAGCTATGATGGGATTTTTCAGAGCTTCAAAATCAGACAAGAACTGTGGCTAAGGAGGAATTTATAGTCTGTATATAAAATGAAGTGGATATCAAATGGGGCCAAGTGTCCTCTAAAAATAGCAAAATCATCAGACAGGGAGTAATGGTCTTAGAAGTGATACCTCTGAGAGAGATTCATAATGAAATCCAGCTCAGAGTTAAATGAGCAGTTCATAGAGTAAAAGATTCTATTCCAGCCACACAGACTCTCAGTGCTTTATAAATTAATGTGAACTTCATGTAGACTGTAAGTCAAAAGCACACACTGACATTGTGAAGAGGAATTTCTGCTACTCACACCACTTTGGAAAAGATTTGTTTCAAAAGCGCCCCCCCCCCCCCGCAAATGTTAACTTGCCTCTATTCTTGCCATGTCTTCATTCTTTTTCCTGCACTTCTCTCCACCTCTCCACCATCTTGTGCTTTGGTGATTTCTACCTGTCTCCACTGTGCAACAAGGTAAGAAATGAGGGGGGATGTGGTGTAGACTGCATACTGATTTTTCTTGTTCCAAATCTTTCCTTGCTCATTTAAAGAAACAAAACATGAAACATTTCCCTCTCCCACACTTTTGATTCTGCTTTGAAATAGCAGCTAATGTTGCTAGAAGAGCATTTGTCTTTTTTGATATCAAGTGCAGAGAATTGAATGTATCACTCTTCCCAGTTCAGAGTATATGTTCTGTTTATTCCTCATCTGCTCCCCTGAACTCTTCCCCCGCCCCCCTCCAAATATCAGATATCATTTTTCTCTGTTTTCTTCGGGAAGCCAACCACTGCAGACTCTACTACACAAACTCCTTTGCTTTTTGGCTTCTAGTTAGCTTTGCCCAATGAGAGGCACTGGCTGGAGTGTGAGGAGGAGGAGAAAGTGGTTGGGGTATTTTCCCCCATGTGCTTGCTACTTTGAGCAGTGTCTAGCTGTGATTGCCTCCCTCCTCATTGCAGCACCTTTGAGACAGTTTCTGGGTTCCAGCTCCCCTGTGGTTCCTGTAATACTATTTCCTTTATCCCCCCAGCCCTTCATCCCTAGGGATGCTAATGGCTCCTTGCTATTGCCTTCTGCAGTAGGCAGAATAATGATCCCTCAAATGTGTCCATGTCTTAATCCCCTGGAACCTGTGAGTATGTTACCTTACATGATGGTAAGCAACTTTACAGATGTGATTAAGATTGTGAACCTTAAAATTATCCTAGATTATCTGGGTGGGCCCAGTCTAATAACATGGGTCTTCAAAAGCAACTGTGGTCAGAAAGAGATTGACAATGAAAACAAGGTCAGAATAAGATTAGATGTTGCTGCTTTTAAAGATGGAGAAAGGAGGCCATGAGCCAGAGAATGTGGAAAGCTTCTAGAAGCTGAAAAAGGCAAGGATACAAGTTCACTCTTGGTGCCTCCAGAAGAAATGTAGCCCTGCCATTTCCTTGATTTTAGCCTATTGAGATCTATGCCAGTCTTCTTGCTACTGGTGCAGTGTCCTCTGTGTTCCCACCTGTTGCCAGTGGACATGGGCTTCTTGGGATATTACGAGAAAAGGAATTTTCTGAGACTTGCACAGGAGAACAAGTGGCATTTATTTGCATGGAATTAAACTCCTGAGTTTCCAAGGTCCCATCTGTTTCCATCCTGCCAAGGAAAATGTCCATTAAAGCCATTTCCCAGAGTTTCTGCTCTACATTTGCACAGTCCAGTCCAGCATCAGGCTAGTTTAGCTTGTGTTCCCACTGCAGTCCATTGTGTGCAGGTCTTGCATGGCCATGGGCCATGTGGCTTCTAAGGCCATATGACTATGGAGGGGACACAGACGAGTTCAAGGAAGCAGGAACAAAGTCAGAGGAACAAGAGAGGGAGAATTGTTTATCTGGAGATTATGTATTCCCAAATTTTTGTGGGCTTGCAGTGACTCCACCCCTAGCCAATTTTCTTTGTTCTAGGTTAGACCGACAGGCCAGTACCTTCCCTATGTCACCCTGACTTCACTGTGCATGTGTCCACCTCCTCCTTTTCTGGTCCCTTCCCCCAGCAATCTGCAGGGAATGGACTGGTGGATCCCTGGGGAGTGTAAAGTTGCAGTTTCCTGATGAAGCTGCCTCAATGACCTTGCTTACAATGTCTGGCCTTCCCTTTGGTCATTCCTATTATTAATAACTATCTAATTTTAATGGCAACAATCTGACCTACCTACAAAACTGTAGGATAATAAATTTATGTTGTTTTAAGCTACTAAATTTGTGGTAATGTGTTACAGCAGCAACAGAAAACCAATACACCTCTCCATCCTTTGGTTTTTACCTTTGCCCTCCCTATATCAGTGTAAATAGTCCCTTTATGAACACCCCTTCATTTAAAACATTTGGAGTGAAATCTGTTTTCTGTCCTTACACATGTGCACTCTCACTTTTCTCTTCCTTCTTTCCTTTGACCATTTCTCCTCTATGCCCACATTCATTCTTCTATCCCATTAGGCACCCTCTCAAATGTTTAATATGTGTCTTTATATGTGCAAATAACCTAAGAGAAACATGTGAATGTGTATATTTTAAATTTATATAAACTATCTTCTACAATACATTGAATTTTTCCTTAGTTTTTAGTTGTCATCCAATGCTATATTTTAAAGAGTGATCCATGTGGCTGTCTGCAATGAAGTTCCTTGCTTTTGATTGTTGCATCCTTGAAACATGAGATCCAGTCTTCAAAGGAACTAACTGAAAGCAGGAGGGACTTGAAGGACCCTGAGAAGAGAGTGAAGCCCTCACCTTAGAGGGTGGGGTGAGGGAAGACAGCAGAGAAACTGGAGGTGGAAGTAGATGAAAGGTGAGGAGATATGGCTGGAGAGATGTCTTTAGGAATCTTACTATAAATTTGTAAAATGAGTGTGAGGGAGAAAGCTCATCAATAACAAGTACCTTACTAGCATTTCCATTTGGTCCAGTCTCCCTAAATTTCTGTGCCTTTTATCAGCTTGCCTCAGGCATTTCTCTGTGATCCCAGGAAGTAAGCAAAGCAAAGCATTGAGTACCTCAGCCAGGTCTTAAATCTTGGTGCTAACCAAGACCTTATTTACCATCCTGACACCTAAATATTCATCTTCTTTGTGTGAATTTAAAACCTCCTGAATTTGAAACTGTTTGTAAAATTAACTCATGCAAATGAGTTTTTTTGACCCATGACAGTATTTCTTTCCAAATAATTATATATTTTCTTCTTAGTGGGAATAGCTTGTTTTTCTCTCATTCCTGATTATAAAAGCAATTCATGAGTATTGTACGAAAGTATTATTACAATGCAGAAAAGTACTATTAAAATACAGAAAAGAGTGAAGATATAAACATTACTTATTATCCTATCATCTGATTTTAACAATTTTGATGTATATTATTTCAGTCTTTCTTTCTCAATAATATTCACTCAATAAATATTTATTAGGCCATCTACCATGCTAGGTGCTAGGATACAATGGAGAGCAAAAATAGACATAATTGCTACCCTTTGGACCTTGTAATCTGGTGAGAAAGAATTATACTTAATTATATGATTATGTAACTATTGTCTACAACAGTTAGGATGTTTTAGCTCATGCATCAACCAGCTATCGCCACAGTAATGCTCCATAATAGGTCACCCCCAAACTGAATGGTATACAACAATAAGCACTTGTTCTTATGATCACAGTTCTGTAGGTCAGCTTGGGCAGCTGTTCTTTAGATTGTGGGTCCATGATTTGACAGAGATAGCTATGCTTTTGGGTTTGGATTAAGTTGAAGTTCACTTTATATATATCGATTCTGGTACCATTTAGGGCCTTGAAGATCAAGTTAAAACTTTTATTCTTCATTCTAAGAGCAATGGAGAGCCACTAAAGGATTTTAAGCAAGGGAGTGATATAATAAGAACTGAGTTTAAAGGAAGGTCACACTAGCTGCAGTGAAGAGACAAATTGAGGAGGTATAAGAATGGATGTAGGGAGATCAGTTGGGAATTTATTACATAGTTCAGCTGAGAGTAGTTAATAACTTGGTTAGAATGATAGTGGCAGAGATAAAAAGATGTGACTAAGTTGAGAAATATTTGGGAAGTAAAATTGATAGAGCTTAGTGATGAAGTAGATTTTGGGGTGGTGACAAGTGAAAGTATCAAGACTATTCTTAGATTTCAGAATTACATAGCTGGATCAATGTAGGCATCATTCACTGAGACAGAGAAGACAGGAAGTGGTCCTGTGAGCAGAAAGACCACAATTATGCACATTGAGCTTGAGAAGCCTTTGAAATATTTTTTTAAAATATTGGATTTATGGGTCTGATATATTATAAGGTATCTGTTCACACATGGTAATTGATTCCAAAGACATTAATAAAAGAGAATATTAAGCAGGAGGAGTAAAGGATCTAAGAATAAGCCTTGAGAATTACCAGCATTTAGTGGGTAGTCAGTAGGGGAGGATGAACCTATGAGATGGCAAAGGAAACTGAGAAAGACCAATCGAGAGGTAAAAAGCACCCAAATGTAGAAAGGGGATGAGAAGACAAGAGAACAGAATATTTCAACCAAGATGGAGTGGTGAAGAGAACTGAAGAAGTTAAATTGGATTTAGTAACTTTGAGGTCATAACTCATAAGTAAATTAATAAGTACTGTTTTGGTGAAGTGATGAGTGTAGAAGATGGATTGGAGTAGAGAAAAATGGAGATGTTGGGTAGAAGAAACCTTTTTATAGAACTTGGCTTTGGCCCTGGCCTCATTGCTCAGTTGGTTGGAGTGTCCTCCTGTACACCAAAAGGTTGCAGGTTTGATTCCCAGTCAGGGCACATATATAAGTTGTTCAGTCCCTGGTGGGGGCACATACAGGAAGCAACGTATCGATGTTTCTCTCTTATGTAAATGTTTCCCTCTCTCTCTCTTCCTTCATGTCTCTAAAAATCAATAAAAACATCCTCAGGTGAGGATTAAAAAAAAAGAGCTTGGCTTTAAACAGGACAGAATATGAAGTGGGAAATGCAAGTAAAGGAGAGTGGTAAGAGAACTGATCAAAAAGCTGATGAGAAATATTCAGTTGAAAGGAAGAGGTTTTAAGGTTTTTATATATGAGATAAATGGCATAAGAAAGACTAAGAATCTTGAGAAAACAGGAAGTAATGGGATCTACATATATATCTTCATATATTTATGTAATTAAAACTTAAATGTTTCTGTATTTTTACCTTACATGAAACGACATATTTGGTTGTAAGGAATAAAATGCCTCATCAACAGAATTTTAAACAATAAAGATACTGTATTTAATTAATCTACACAATTCAAAGCTTAGAAGTTGGCAGTTCCAGCATTGTTTCAGTGGCTCACTAATATTATCAAACACCTGGGCTTGGTTCTTTCTATCTTTTTCATTTTTATTGTTCAAAATATTACAGCTGCCCCCTTTTCTCCCCATTGGCTCCTTCCACCCCATACCCACTCCCTGCCCCAGGCCTTCATCACACTATTGTCTGTGTCCATCAATCTTTTTCATTCTGCCTCTTAAGAGCGTCAATGATAACTCTCCTCATGGTTTCCAAATGGATGCCGTGGCTCTACATAGCTCATCCACATACAACATCATCCCAAGTGGAAAAGCAAATGGGGAGGGAGGTGTGAGTAAACTGCTTTCTGTTTCTCCCACTCTCTTTTTATTATGGAGAAATCTTAACCTGGACCTATCAACAAATTTTCTGTATGTGTGTTCAGCCAGGACTGGATCACATGATTACCCCTAGACCGATTACTAGTAAAGGGAAATTAGATTTACATGATTGGCTAGACCCATCAATTTTAATCTCTGGACTAGGCACATTGCCACCTCAAAACATCAGGGCAAAGAAAGGATGTGGAATCAGTTTGACAACTCAAAGAGTAGCTACCATCAAGAATATTTGCTCAGTAGCTATACTGATTGGTTTATGTGTGTGTGTATGTGTAAGTGTAAAATTAGTTCATATTATTTAAAAATCACATAATATTGAAAAATATAGTAAAGTTAAAAGCAAAATAATGTGTAATCCCATTAACCCCCAAATAAGCAACTGTGATTAATATTTTGGCATAGAGCCTTCCAGTATTTTACTACCCTTAAAAATACTTTTGTTTCTTCTCTCAAAATTGGGATCAAGCTCTGTGTGTGAGAGAGAGAAAGACAGAGAGAGGGAGAGAGAGACAGAGAGAGAGAGGGAGAGAGAGAGTGGGAGGTTATCTGCTTTTTTCACATAAAGCATATATATTATTTTGTAATGAGATGCTGAAATTGTAAACTAGATCTTGGTAAATTGTGTGTTTCTGTTATGTTTATGCCTGTTTCATATATTATTCTATTAGTGTATGGGCATGCCTATTTCTTCATATCCTTAACAACACTTGAGTTGGACTTGAATCCTAGTTCTTTCCATGATCTGACTACAAAAACCTTTGAGAAAATGATTCAACTTTTCAGACTTTGTTTCTCCATCTATAAAATGGAGATAATACCTTCTTCAAAAGGCTGTTTTATAAAGTATATGTGAATTATGTACAAAGAGAGTTTAGTCCAATGGCTGACCTATTAATGCTCAATAAATTTTAGTTATTGTTTTAAGAATCAATAATATAATTATAAAGTATCTTTCCAGTAAAATTAAAATATATATATACATGTATATTTTTCCTGTCTTTGAATATTGAAATAAAACCATAAATCTTTATTTAAAACATAATGAAAATATTAAAACAGTTTCATATGGATTAAAATTTGAACTTTATTAATATGAATTCAAAAGCTATTGGAGATTTTAAAGTCTTACAATAATATAATCTACTGTGAATTTATTTATTTTTTAAGTGTAGGCTCTGTTTAATGGTTAAATGTTACTTTATGAAGGTATTTATTCTTTAGTAAATCATTCCAGCTTTCTTTATTTTCAGTAAATCAAATAAGCTATTGACTATGGAAGAAATATAATAAGACATTTTTTAATATCCATGTTTGGTCTGAAAGTGTTAATTAAAAGAGAATTTTAGAGATTTTATGAAAACATTAAAAAAGAAACCATGGCTCCCTTTTCAATATTTGCCTCCCACTTCAGTTAATATTCAGAAGAGATGGTCATATTCTTAAGGTAGATGATCACAAACCAAGTTACAGAGGCAGTCATGGATTTCTCCTATATTTCATTGGTGATGAAGTGCTTGGTGTATACATATTCTAAAGTGTTGACTTATGATGTGATGGTAATGGGAATTATTGCTTTGAGAATGCTGACTGTAATGGTTCCTTCCACTGGATGAAGCCATGCTTCATAGCCACACACACAGTGTGCTAGGGTCCCAGAATATTGTGCTCCTTCAGCAGGAAATGTGGTGTGGAGGTTAGAGCAAGTATCCAGATGTCTGGGGTTGCATTTCAGCTGTATTGCTTAGTAGCTCTGTGGTCTTAGGCAAGTTACCTAATCTCTCTGTACCATTGTTTGTTTGTATAATTGGTATAAGGGTGGTTCCTACTCCCACAAGGGTCTTGTGAAGATTCAGTGACTTAATAACTTTAAAACACTTAGAACAGTACTTGACATACTAAGCAGTCAGTAAATATTATTATTATGATCCTATACAACTTTTTAATCTTGCTCTATGACATTAACATGTATAGTGTTGACCACAGCTATAGAAATATCTGGAATTTGTTGATTGTCATTATGAAGAGGAAACCCCAGCGTCTCTTCAGGTTTCATGCTCCAGTCTGAGTAGAGAAGCAGGATGGGAATGGAAGGGAAGGAAATCAGAGAGCATTTAACAGTGCATCATGTTATGCTAGAAATTCTCTCTCCAATGAAGAAAGGCACTCTTTTATACAGTATACTAAATAAAATCTATTCTAGGTACAGGTAATCTTCCACTCTTTTCTTACTTCCCTTTTCCATGAGAATTTCTTCCATTTACTTTGTGATACCCGTAGCAGAGAGATGTAGAAACTTACTATTAAATGTGGAGTTACAATTTCTTACCTGAGCTATAGTCTCTCAGAATTCAATAGCAGCCCTTTAAGTAGAGAAGTACCTATAGAAACAATTCCAAGAACATCAAGCACTGACGTTGTTCCTATCTTGAAGACACATTTTGGTAACAGAGTGAGGTTGAGATTTAAAAGGTAATATAGAATGCTTGCTAATAACCTCAGTAGTGAAGTAAGAGGGAAAAATTCAATGTCAGTCTCTTTTTAAAAATAGATCTTTATTGATTTCAGAGAAAGGAAAGGAGAGGGAGAAAGAGTGATCAGCTGCCTCCTGCACGCCCCCGACTGGGGACTGAGCCCACAACCCGGGCATGTGCCCTGACCGGGAATCGAAGGTCGACGCTCAACCGCTGGCCAGGCCAGTCTTCCTTTTTTATGAGAAATACCAATTCCTTGGTGACTTGAAAAAGAATTCTTAGAATTAATAAAGTACATTTTTTTGTTCAGCTTATTATACCTCAGGTGAGATTCCCTTTTGAGACTCTTCTTATATAGTACATTTAGAATCAGATTTAGAATAACAGCATCCTAGATTTGTGTAGGTCAACTTGGTGTCTCTTAGTGTAAACCTCTTGAGGGAATATCACTTTATTGGCAAAGGAAGCACCAAATGTCTTAGATGTGTAATTCTGGGCTGAGTGGTACTAAAGTACATCTTAATTCAAAGTCATTGCCAACTCTGACCTTTTTCACTCAGATGTGAAGGGAAAGATGTGAGCTTTTCTTTTTCAAACGGTCCTCTTAGCATCTGGCCTCTTCTGGAACAGAGAATAAATCCTAGCCCAAGATGGTTGTGAGATAAAATAGACGAATCCATATGTGAGCCCATAATTTTTTGCTGCACATAGGTTAACTCCTCCTATTTGCATTCTTCTTTTACTGTGGTCAAATAGGCATAACGTAAAATTTATCATTTTTATGTCTACAATTTAGTGGCATTGACTACATTTGCATTGCTGTGCAACCTTCACAACTGCCCATCTCAGGAACTTTTTCACCATCCCAAACCGAAATTCTACACTCATTGAATAACAACTCCCCATTCTCCCCTGCCCTCAGCTCCTGGAAACCACCATTCTACAATCTGTCTCTGTGAATTTTCCTATTCTAAGAACCTCATATAGATAAAATCAGGCAATATTTGTCTTTCTGTGTCTGGCTTCTTTCACTTGCCATAAAGTTGTAAAGTTTCATTCATGTTGTAACATGTATCAGAATTCCCTTCCTTTTTAAGACTGAATAATATTCCATTGTGTTCATTTTGTTTATCCATTCATCTGTCAGTAGACATTTGGATTACGTTCTTTTAAAATTTACTGTTGACAATATTACAGACATCCCCCATTTTTCCCTCTTTGTCCCCCTCCTCCCATCCCCCACCCCTCCCCAGATTACATTATTAAAACGTTGCATACAAGTGACTGGAAATCTTACATTTGGACTTTTTGGAGTAGAGCCCTCAATCTTGGTATATTGTATTTGCTTACAATTCTCTCTTCCCTCTCTACCCTTATTATGGCCCATTATGGGTAAACTATATTTCACAATCCCACAGATGTTGGGCTTTGTCATATAACTGGCTTTGGCCCAGGAAATGTAAGTAGAAGTTTCAGTGTGCCAGTTTTGAGCCAAGGCCTTAAGGAGTATTGGATGTTTTTGTTGGCCCCTCTTGGAATTCTGCCATCACCATGAGAAAAACATGGCCTGTGTAACCACTGCTCCCATAAGGTGGAGACACATAGCACAATCCTGAACCAATTTACAGTCTGGAGTCAAGGCTAGTCAATCCCAGCTGAGCCCAGCACAACTACACACAATCCATAGACCTGTGAATCAGAAATATGATTATTGTTTTAAACCAGGGGTGGCAAACATCCCTGGTTATTTGGTCTGGCCCTGCCAAGGCAACCATAGGTAGGACTCCAAATTCAATAAATCTAGGAGCTTTTTTCATAGTTAATTTTTAAGTTGATAATTTTGTATGGCCCGAGAATGATGTTATAAATATCCAAATGGCCCTTGGCAGAAAAAAGGTTCCCCGCTCCTGTTTTAAACCACTGAGTTTGGGGTTATTTTTCACATAGCTTTATTTAAGCAGCAGGTGACTAATACACTACAGGCCTTGGTGAGAAAAGGGGAAATCTTCTCTCCCATAGATCCAGGGCTCATGTAGTTTGTGGGTGGAGAGAATTCTTTCCAATAAAATTTCTTCTCAATCTTGACCCAGCTCAGGAAAACCCTGGCTCTTCTTTGCCCTCAGCAGCAAATGTGACAGTTTGTGATGAGATGGGTACTAGGACCCCAGGTTGTTTTCTTGCTGTTTTGATAAATGGAACCCCACCTGGGGTTTTCTCAATTACTAAGGCTCTGGTGAGGACAATAATCAGCCTGTTCAAGATAATTAAATTTTAAGGAAGACTTTTTCATGTACTTCTGCTTCTCCAAGTGCTTTGTGCCTCTACTTATCCTGCACTTCAATGCCTCCCTGAAGCTGAATATTCATCATACCTGAGGCTCCTTCCAGATTTCTTCTGCATCTTTCACCCTTTAGGTCACAGCCTTTAGGCTTGTCTTTTCTTTAAGTTGACTTTGTGGGAGAGGGCACTGTTAAAAGGCCTTCCCAAATAAGTATTGGCAGACCTAAGCCATCCAAAGACTCAACCAATGGATGTGTTGGGCAGAGGGTAAGATTGCCTTCTTTGCCACAAGATCTATGACTACTGCCACCATAGGGCTTTGTTATGGTTCCCAGTTATGGATGGAACATGGGTGGGCCAAACTCATTGCTTGGAAAATATTTCAGATGAAATAAACCTAAGCAAGTCAAAATATAAACTTTTAGGCTATAGCTTATTATTATTACTTTGGAAAAAATTAGTTGTTAATACTATTAATTGTCAAACGTTTTTCTCAGTTTGCCATTTTCTTCCTCTTTGTTACCTCTGCTCACTTTTCTAGTCACATTGGAATGCAAATACTGTTTCTGAAACACTGGCTATTGGAGATGTGAATTATAATTTATTTGAGCAGTTGACAGTATCATATTGAAAAATACAGTCATATGTGTTGATAAAAATAGACACAACTTATAACTTAAGAGTTTAGGGGTAAGGTTTGAGTTTTATCATAAAACTTCCTTTGGATTTTTACCTTGAGATTTTGATTAACTCTTTTTAATAAAGTAAAAAACTATATTTTAGTACTAATGTTAGCAATGATCACTATAATATTGTCTAAGAGAGTGGAAAATATGTATAATTTCCCATGGAAGTTAAGGAGCCTGAAAGTTTTGCTTTTTCCAGGGTTCCACTGATGACTTTAACTAACTTCAGATTGACTGATATTGTATCTACAGAGATTGCCTGCCTGTGTGTTAAGGGTGAAATAAGTCCAACATTAGTATTCGTTTTTCTTGAGAAAAGGAGATGTCACCCTTTGGTGACATCATACAAAGATCAATCTTCATTTTGAATTGGCTCTTGAAGGAGTCTGCTTTAATTTAAAAGAGGCTTATGAAAAACTATGAGTAACATTGTATAAAAAGCAGATTGAGAAATTTAGGACCAGAATATGATGTTGCTCAATGTGCAAATGTGCAAATGTGGTTTGTGTAGAGGACTCTGCTGTTTAGGAAACACACACACACACACACACACACGCATACAGATGCGGCACTGAGCTGCAATGTGCAGACTGCCTCCAGTATTTTACAACTTCTGACAGTTGATGCCTCACTTTTGCTGGAACTTCCAAGGACTTAGTTTTGGGTAAATAATAATCATTTAGTGCATTAATCTTACATTCTAAAAAATGCCATTTTGTTTCCTCAGGACAAGAATGTCAAATCAAATTTATTCATAGACCAATTTCACCTCATGGAAATCCGGGTGGACTGTACTGTTATTTCACAAAAATATGCCAACTGAAATAAAGATGTTTACAATGAGGTTGTGGCATTGAATAATGACCTTCTGCAGGCTAGAGCTGGCCCATAGGCTCAATGTTTGACATTTATACTATAGGATACTTCAGGTTTATTGCTCCTAATGATCAAGATAACACTGTTTCATAGGCTCTTTAGCTTGAAAGGAATTTTGAGACCCCATTTATTGATGTAGGACTGAATCCTTTTCTCTTCAGTGGGACATTTTTCACAGATGTGATGCAGATGACAATATATATCCTATTTGACAACACTTTGGGGGAATAACAATAGGCAATACATTTAAAGTGGAGGAAAAATATTTAAGTTGGATACAAAGAACCTGCTGATAGAACAGACAAAGCACATGAGAAATAGCTATCAGTGTTAGTTTGTGAATCTCTCATTTTGTGGTTGCATATTTGTGGATACAGGTTGTTAAGGCATATTGCACAATCTTAATTTTTACATTTTCTTTTTTTATTATTCAGATTAACTCAATTTGTGGTGGTGTAGACTGAAAAAAGCATAACAGTGATTAGAAGTCTAACCTGAGTGAATGTAACTTGGTTCAATAATTGGGTTTGGTTCTAATACAAGGGCATTGATTAAAAGTAAGAAAATCATAAGAGACAGATGTATAAATAGAATGTCAATGTATTAAATTCCAGGGGTAAATATTCCTCTCTGGTGAGCAGAATTATCCTATCCTCCACCTAAGGTATCTACCTCCCAGAATCTGAACCAAATGTAGAGGGAGATGTTGGTTGTCATCTTGGCATCCATTCCCTCCTTTTCTATTAATAACCAAATATCTATTGTATCTAAGTGTCATTTGCTCAGGTTCTGATTAGTCTAATACAGTCATTTGTGTGCAAGTTTGTGGATAGTCTGGTCCAAATAAATTTGTTGCAATGAGAAACAAAAATAACTTTTCTGAGAGCTTTGGAAATGTAACTTTTTTGTTATGAAGCATAGCTACAGGAATTCAGCTTTTCACTGGATATGAATGAGTAGCCATTTAGCCTTAGTTGCTATAGGTAGCATCCTATAGCCATGAGGGAAATCAGCCTTAGGATGAAGCTGACAGTGTTTGTGTCAGAATGGAAAGATGAAATTATCTTGTGTCCTTGATGATATCTTTGATTAATTAACCCTAAAGCCTCTTCTGCAGCTGGGATTTAGTTTCAGTGGCCAATATACTTTATTATTGATAAAGATAGCTTGAATTGAGTTTTCAATTTTATGCAGTTTAAAGAACCCTAAATGTTACAGAATTTGCCACCAGGAATGAGGTGCATCAGGTAACAAATCTTAAGATATGGAATTGTTTGAATGGAGAAGGCAAATCAGAGGAAAGTTTGGGTTTTCTATCGTCATGCCAGAGTGGAACATTTGTCATTCTCCAATTATTCATGCTATTGACTACTTCTTGCATCTTCCAATAAGGTCTTACAAGAACAAGATAAGATTCAATGTTCATCTTGGATGTTGCCTTTGGAAGAAAATGGTGTTTCTTTCTGAGAGAACTGTGGGATGTCAGATTGGTTGACTCTGAAATCCACTTCACTTTCAGAATAGGGATTCTTGCTATCCCTGTCCAGAAATAGATTATATATCCATAGACTGATGATCATTGGTGG
The DNA here is from genome assembly GCF_054644295.1 of Miniopterus natalensis. NCBI lineage: Eukaryota > Metazoa > Chordata > Mammalia > Chiroptera > Miniopteridae > Miniopterus > Miniopterus natalensis. The sequence continues at coordinate 79,799,363 of NC_142103.1, read as the reverse complement.
TGTTTTCCATTCTTTTTATTTTCTGAAAGTGAGGTTTTACTAGAGTTTCTGTGTTTTATTAACTATCTCACATTGTATGTGCTCAAGATAGATTATTCAACTTTTAGCCATGTATTGCTGGATCACCAGAAACTACTTCCTGACCTGATGGAGAAGACTCAGTGTCAACCAGAGATCTTGGACTTGGAGCTAGGTGTGGAAACTGGTTAGACTTTGTTTCCTTTTAGGGGTGGCTAAATGGAAAGAATTAGAGGCTAAGTGGAAATAATTAGGCTTTCTATGTTTACATGTTTCCAATGACTTTATTTTAGAGAGCAGGAAAGGGAAGGAAGGATGGGGGATGGGGGGAGAGAGAGAGAGAGAGAGAGAGAGACATAGATCCATTGCCTTCCATAAGCACTCTGACCCAGGATGAAACCTGCAACCTAGGCCTGTGCCTTGACCGGATGACATATGGGACAATGCTCCAACCAACTGAGACACACCAGCCAGGGCTGTTTCCAATAACTTACCAATACATTATTTTTATATCTTTGGCCAAAATTTGGTCACAAGCCTATTCCTGAGTCAATAATTGGCAAAGAAAATAGGATAAACCTTAGACCTACCAGGCTCATCTGGAGTTGAAGCTAGCTCATAAACTTCCTCTAAACCTAGTCATTGAACTAGAGCTGGAACAGATGCTGGAGAGTCAGCCACAGCAAACACTTCATGGATTTAGTAATCATGGAGTTGCTTGGAAAGCGTGGAATCAGTTTGGGAATTAGACTCCATGTCTGACACATAGGGAGGAATTGTATATTTGTCTAAGTTTTTAGGGGCACCTCACTCTTGCTACCATGTACCACCATCCTTGGAATGCTGTATCCTTAAGACCGAGAGGTCTAAAGTTAACTTTTTAACACTTCTGTCTTTGATTCGTTCTCTCCATTTTTTAGACCTGAAATCTAGAATGGCACATACACAGTGAGACTCTGATCACATGATAACAGGGATTCTTAAACTGGCTATGTTAAGTAAGGGATTTTGAAGATGTTGATAGGTGTTAAGGGCAAAAAAAATTCAGTGTTTTCAATAATTTTTGAAAAACCTGACTTACACCAGTTTTGTTAGATAGTCTCCAAATATGACTCCCAACAATTTCTTCTCTCTATGTTCATACATGCTACTCCTCACATTAAGAGTCTTCCCCACAACCTGCTTGAATCTAGGCTGGCCTTGTGACTTGCTTGAACCAATAAAATTCTTCCCCATGGATGTCAGCTGCCATGAAAGAATATGACTACTCTTAGACCACTGTGTCATTAGAAACACATGCTAACCATGTGGAGAGGCCATATGAAGGAGCACCAAGGTGCCAGCCATGTGAGTGAGTCCATGTTGGACTTTCCAGCACAGCCACAAGCTAAATGCAGATAATCAAATTCAACCTGAATTTCTGACCCACAAAATGACGATAAAGAATAAAACATTGCTTAGCTACTAAGTTTTGGGGTAGTTTATTGTGCAGCAATAGATAACTGAAAGAGTTAAACAAGTTTCTTTACTGCAGGACTTTTCAGAGCCTTTATTATGTATATAACCATTAAGCATATGCAAAGGATGACGAGATGATCGGCAGTGGGGAGCTCCCCCCCATTACAAGCATAAGAGTATATTCTTCAGGTGAAAGAATGAGACACTACTTCAGAATATAGTAGATGAGGGCTTGATGATGTATGGCCAGCAGAACTGCCAAGGAAAGAGTTCATAGAGACTAGGCATGCTCATGGAAGTAAAATAGGTACTTGGGAGCAGATCAAAGTATGGGTGATAAAAAGTGTTTCAGCTAGGCAGGTGAAACAGAGTCTACAGAGAGAATATAGCAGGTAATATGTAGGAGAAAGAACAACCAATCACCCTCACGTAGGTCCAGTGCAGTGTCCTTGCACATGAGCAGAGTAGGGATTCAGGGTCAGGAACTATGAGGAGATATAGCAGGCAAGCAGAGGACTGAGATCAGAGATTTGGAAATTGCCAAATCCTAGCCACTAAGAAGGAGTCAGGAGCAGGATTTCAGCTCATAGGGGGATTGTTGAGAATAAGGTTGGGTCTCAGATTTAGAGTTTTAGAGCACTAAGTGAATTATAAAGGCAGAGGCTTATAATGTTGTCCAAGGAGGAATTAAGAACTTAGTCCAATTGCTACTGGGAGGGTTGTTGGAGGGACTCAACTGTCAACAGTTTTTGTGAGTTGCCTAAGTTTAAGATAGCCACTTCCACTGAAGAGAGCCGCCTTGCTAAAGGTGATGTTTCCTACCCGATGATAAGCAGTGCTGAAGAATAAATACCTGGCCCTTCACCTCAATTTGGGACAACTCTGAAAGACTATCACTGCTCCATAACTGCCTGTGGTTTTAACTGAGGCCTTTGTTAGGACTGCCCATTAGTTAGCTTGGGCTGCCATGACAAAATATCACAGGCTGGGTGGCTTAGACAACAGAAATTCATTTTCTCACAGTTCTGGAGGCTTGAAGTCCAATATCAAGGTGCTGGCAAACTCACTTTCTGGTGAGAGTTCTCCTTGTGGCTTCTAGACAACTGCCTTCTCCCTGTGTCTTCATACGGCTTTTCCTCTGTATATGTGTGGTGATGGGGGAGGCTGGGAGAGAGAGAGAAGTTATCTCTGGTATCTCTCTTCCTGTTCTTATTAGGATATCCATCCTATCTAAGGAAGGCCATGCTGATGACCTCCCTTAACCTTTATTATTTCTTTGTAGGCCTTATCACTAAATACAGTCATGTTGGGGATTAGAGCTTCAACATATACATTTGGGGGAAACAGAATTCAACCCATGAGATATTGCATGGCAGCCCTACTCCTCTCTCTGCCCACTCCTGCTTCCTTGGCAGTTTTTCACAGGTGTGAATCCCAAGATCACTCCTTAATAAACTTTCTACACACTAATCTCTTTCTCAGTGTTTGAGTCCCAGATAATCTAATCTGTGATGGGACTGTTCAAACTGAGGATTGGCCATGGGAAATACAAGCTTTTCTAAGGCAAGAATCTCTCTCTGTCTCTCTCCGTCTCTCTCTCTCTCTCTCTCTCTCTCTCTCTCTCTCTCTCTCTCTCTCTCTCTCTCTCTCTCTCATGTTTTTATTCTATGTACCTCACTTGGGGATTGGTAAATGGGAGGTGTTCAATAAATATTACTTGAAAGAACCAATTAATGGATAAATGAATAAACAAGTACAGCGCCTGTTTCCCATACTTGGGATGCAAGTTCAGAGCTATCCTGAGTCATCAGTTCAAGCCAAATTACTTGACTTGTTGAATCAGGACTCCCTAAACATTCTGTGAAGTTATAGGATCAGACTCAGAGCCTGAGATGAGGTAGAATCTACAGATGGAAGTCAGCTAGATCCAGTTTTAAAGATAATAGCTTTGTGAGGACAAAAGTCCAGTAGCTCACATAGAGTGCTTTGCAAGATTAACTTCCAAGGCTTTAACATTTTAATATGGCCACTGATTTAAATGAATGTGTCACAAATGTCTCTCCTTGACATTATGCCACTTATATTAACACCTTATTCTATTGATCATTTACACAAATATTTATTGAGCATCTATAATACCCTAGCCATGCTCCAGATACTGGAGATTAAAAATCAGTGGTCAACAAACTACATAAGATTTTATATCATGTCTTGTATTTTACTGAGAGTATAGATGGAAGGAAGGATCATGGTCAGAGCAGCGTGGTTAATACACAGAATCTGGGGTCAGATTGAGTTTGAATCTTGGCTCAGCGATAAACCTGGGTAATTTATCTAAACTTTCTGAGCCTCAATTTCCTCATTTGTAAAATGGGACTAATAATACTAACACCTTCCTTGAAGGGTGGTCATGATGACTATTTGAGACAGTCTTTGTAGAGTGCTTCACAGAGTGCCTGACTTACACTTTGTGTGCCACTGTAAATTGATAGAATAATGTTCGTTTCTCCCCCAACAGATTACTACCCTCTTCAACGCACAAGTAATTCTAATATGAACTATAAAAGAAGACATGGTTGTGTAAAATATTTGAAGAAACAACATGTACTGATAACTCTGGTTGGTTAGATTATTATTTCCAAATTTGTCCTTACCTTGTAATAGAATAATACATTCACTTACTTTGACATCTGATTTGTGCTACTCCTTGTTTGAATATACAGAGTGTACTTCTCTGCTTCATTGCTTTTTGGACTTGGCCAGGTGATTTCCTTTGGCCAATGGAATGTTAACAGATGTGGCATTATAGTGGCTTGAATAGTATCTCCCCCAAATTTATCTCTTCCTGGAAACCTGTAAATGTGACCTTATTGGAAATAGGATCTTTGGAGACATAATCAAGTTTAGATGAGGTCATACGAGATAAGGGGGAGCCCTAAATTCAATGACTGATTTCTTTATGAGAAAGGAGAGGGAGATTTGGTTACAGAAACACAAAAGAAGGCTGTGTGATGATGGAGGCAGAGATTGGAGTGATGCAGTTACAAATCAAGGAATACCAAGGATTACTGACAACCACCAGAAGCCAGGAAGAGGGAAGGATTCTTCCCTAGAGCCTTCAGAGGAAGCATAGTCTTGCCAACAACTTGACTTTGGACTTCTAGCCCCCAGAACTATGAGAGAATACGTTTCTGTGGTTTAAAGTCACCTAGTTTGACCCCCGCCGGGCATGGCTCAGAGGTTGAGCATCAACCTAGCATCCAGGAGATTGTGGTTCAATTCCGGTCAGGACACATACCCGGGTTATGGGCTCTATCCCCAGGGGGCAGCAGATCAATTACTCTCTCATCAATGATGTTTCTATCTCTCTCTTTCCCTCTCCCTTCCTCTCTCTGAAATCAAGAAAGATACATTTAAAAAAAATAAAGTCACCTAGTTTGCGGTATTTGTTATGGAACACTAGAAAACTAATACACACATGTACAGAAGCTTTAAATGTGCTGTGTGTTTGGCTTGCCCTCTTTCATTTCTGCCATCTGCCTTGAGCAGAACATGCTTAGAGTAGGTGCTGGTCATAGAATGAGGAGACTTGTGAAGCATATCTAAACTTAACCCATAGTTTGGAACAAAGCCAGCAAATTCCAGCTTATCTTAGCAGAACCTCAGCCAACCCACAGACTGTGAGCAAGAAATAAATGCATATGGTTTTATTACATTTGGGACTTGTTTGTTACACAGAATTGTAATAATAGTTGACTATTATAGTGATAGATTGGGAATGAGAGATGAAGAGAGTAAGAAGTTTCTGAGAGCTTCAAAATGTTCCAGATCACCCTTTCCTTCTTCATTATCTTTGGGAAGAGGTGCACCCCAAATGTATTACAGCAGTGGTAGGAGGAAGTAAGGTTCAGATTTAGAGAGCATTTTCCCTTTTCATAAGAAGTAGATGCCCATCAGGTTTTTTAGTTATACATTTGGATGAAAATGGGCAATGAACTGGAATACAGTGGAAGGAGGAGAAAGGAAAAACTGGCAGGCCCCTGAGCTCTTTGCTAAAGCAGCCAACAACACAGATAAGAAGGGGTTGTCTTTATAGTTTTTTAATATGTTTTTATTGATTTTTAGAGAGAGAGAAGGGAGAGGGATAGAGAGTTAGAAACATCAATGAAAGAAACATCAATCAGCTGCCTCCTGCACGCCTCCTACTGGGGATCGAGCCCACAACCTGAGCGTGTGCCCTGACTGGGAATCTAACCGGTGACCTCTTGGTTCCTGGGTCAACGCTCAACCACTGAGCCACACCGGCCAGGTGAGAAAGGGTTGCCTTTAGAAATGATATATGGCTTGGTAGGTTTTGAAAAATGAAAAATGAAAAGGTTTCCAGTGTTTCTAGCTTATTAAGCCATAAAAATGAGAAGCAATTTGCAAGGATGTGGGCAGAAGCAGAATGAATAGTGGAGGCTGATTAGGTATGTTTGCCCAGGGCAGCTCATTAAAGAGCACCTGACTACAGTACCAATACCCTTGTAATTTCCACTGCCTCCCACCATTACCATTTCATCAGCTTCAGAGGGAAAGTCACTTTGTTCTTCAAAAAGACCCAATCCTGAAATAGATTTGTTTCCACAGCCCTTTTCTTTCTTGTAGAAACACATTGGAATCATTCGATTGCTTTTAGATGGGGGTGAATGGCAGTGCCTCTCCTTAAAATTGAGGCAGGAGATTAAAGATGGACAGTGTGCCTCTGTTTCTGACACTTCTCTGCCTTCATCTTTCTTCTAGTTCACAACACACCGTTACAGATGAGGCAAGACACTGTGTGCTCATTCTCGGTGTGCATTTAAAATGTGGACTCAGCAAGCTCGTCTCTTCACAATGGGGAAGGGAAGGCTGCTTTGATTGTCAAAAATTATAACTATAAATAATGCCTATTTAAATATTGACTCAAGATTAAAACAGTGATTGCTTTTGAATTGTTTTTAGAATCTCTCACTTCCAAAGTCCCTTTCCTCCTTTGGCTGTATTAGATTCTGATCAAGTTTAAATTTCCATATTACATTTATGTATCTGAAGTGTATTTGACAAACAAGTGCTGTACTGTATTTCAGGTAAATATATTGTTTTAGGTTTTTTTCTTATCATGAAAGTAACACATGCTTATTATAAAATTTTACTGTATACAAAAAAAATGTACATAAGGAAATAGAAAACCTATAAACACACCACTCAGAAGTCCTGTTAGCATCTATATCTATATATTTTATAAATATGTGTATATATAAATCTTATATATGTATGTATATAAATTGTACTTATACATTTTTAATTACATTGGTTATATAGTTTTGAATTTTTCTTTTTTAATAAGCTATCATCTTGTGAACTAGATGGTGCTTAATTTAGTATAGCTATTGTATTCATGGTGAGATATATTGTTATTCCTATCAGTGTATTGTTTATGGAGCTTTTTGTAGTTAAGCATCTTCACTCTGGCTTCATAGTGTGTGGAGACATGCTCTCCTGTGTGCGTGAATGAAGATATTTCATTTGCTACCCTTTCCAGAGGGAATAACAAATCCAATTCTGTGGTTTTAGATTTAACTCCAGTATTAATATACATTTGGCCATACACTTAAATGCTAGGTAGTCAGGCTTCCAAAATGTATTAATCCCATGCCGTGAGCAGAACATGATGATACTTGTTTTAGAGCTTCTTGTGGATGTAGAAAGATATCAGTCCTTAAGCAACCGGTAGTTCATAAAACAATTGCTGAGGAGAGAATGGGCTCTGGTGGAGGCTGGCACTGGCTTGTTTTGGGGGGAAGTACATGGAACAGAATGGCCAAACTCTAGGTTTCATCCCTTGAACAAGAAACTGTATACTTACGTGCACAGTCTTTACAAATGTAAGGAATGTCAAGCAGCTTAGCTTGGCAAGAGTAGAAGAGCCACGCAGGGGAGAACAGGCTGGAGGCTGGCTTGTTTTTAGAACCTGCATACAGGGCAGACAAGATTGCATTTGATAACACAGATGGGGAAGCTCCTGAGTAGGTTTCCCAGTCGAGGAGTGACATAAAGGTGAGGACTTTCAAAGGAGACTATTTTATTGTCTGTGTGTATCTACAGCCACCATCATCTAGTGTGGTCATTCTAAGAGCAAGCCTGCTAGGCTTCTGCCTGGTCAGAATCTGGCCATTGAACTTATGTGCAGCTTGAGCAGATAGTATCACATCCTGTCCCACTGGGAAGGTCTGAGGCGGGCCAATTCCAGACCCTTGAAATAATTAGTTCCCACTGCTCTCTGTGTATATAACCAAAAGGAGGAATTTATTGGCATTGTAGGTAATGCCCAGGGACTGCCAACAGAGAGTATTAAACTAACTGGATTATAGGAGAGGACAAGGGGATTATTTTCCAACTATAAACCCAGCTTGAGAGTGAGTACTTGTCTTTCTTTTCTCTACTCTCTAAAATTAGCACAACTTTTTACCACACAAAACACCTGCTCCTGTTCTCATCCATTGCCAGTAGGGATGCAAAATGGTACTTACGAAGGAGAATTTGGTCATTTCTAACAAAATTACATATGCATTTACTTTTTGAATTACTAATCCCATTTCTATGTAACTATCCCAAAGATAAAATGCCTGGCCTGCATAGCTCAGTGGTTGAGCATTGAACCTATGATCTAGGAGATCGCAGTTAGACTCCCGGTCAAAGCAGGAGGCAGCCAATCAATGACTCTCTCATCATTGATGTTTCTCTCTCCCTCTCCCTCTCCCTTCCTCTCTAAATTTAATAAAAATATATTTTTTAATGGAGAGCCCTGGTCAGGTAGCTCAGTTGGTTAGAGCATCATCCCGATACTTTGCCAAGGTTGTGGGTTTGATCCCTGGTCAGGGCACATACAAGAATCAACCAATGAATGTATAAATCAGTAGAACAGCAAATCAGTGTATCTCTCTCTCTCTTCCCCCCTCCCTTCCTCTCACTCTCTAAAAATATGTATATTTACTTATATTTAAAAAGGATAAGCCTAAAGCTAAAATTTTAAGCAAGATGTTACCAGTAGGGAAGAGGGGCAGGAAACAAGGAAACAGAATGAAAGGGAAGGGATAGAAGTGGGACTTCTCTGAATATACTTTGTTTTGTAGATTTGAATTTGGAAACTTGTAATTATTTCACATAATTATAATACAAATTAAATTTAAAAAACAATTCCTAATAATAAAAAAGCAATGTGAAGCAGCTGAAACAAACTATGTAACAAGTTTTTAGCATAGCCATACAGAGAGGAACGGTTCCATATGACTTCAATTAAACACAGTAATTTGACTACATTCCAACAGGGATATATACTAAAGACAGAAAGAACTGTAAAAGTATCTTTTAATCTTGATATTGTAATTTGTGTGTGAGTGTGGGATAAAGCAAATGAGTATTTATGTTGGTGGTGCTGGGAATCAGGATTTTTGGCATGGAAAAAGGAGATACAGATATAATATAAATTAAATAAAAATCTTGTATTTCTGAACTTGAAATGGAAATATCAGTATGAATTTGTGTTGTATTTCATCTTTTGCTATATTTCATACTTTCTAGCTTTGAACACTGAAAAGATCTAAAACAATGATCAACCCAGTAGCAATGATCATCTCTGGTGTCCAGGTTGTAGTCTTTAAGTACCATTTTCCATTAAAAGGAATTGGGGCTTTTTGGAAAAATAGCTACTACCAGAAATCAGGCAGAAATTGTGCAAGATAAACCTAGAATATCTTGTTATATTAGGAATCAAGGAAGCTTTCAAAGATACTGAGGACATTTCAAAAGGACACAAAGACCACTTAAAGAGGGACAAATCGATCATCAAAAAGAATGGGGGAAAAGAGAGGACATTTGTAATACTTTCAACAATAAACATAAATTAAAAAAAAAGAATAGCAATTGCAATGAATCAAAACTTTTATTGGATTTAAATATATCATTGGATTTAATGGATCAAAAGATTTATATATTTAATCTATGTGCTAATTTTTATTTAAAAATAAATCTCATTGGTCACCATTATATCTTTTTTGGATGTATCAGAAAACTAACAGATGTTTTGAAAACTAGAATAGCTAGAAAAATCTAGCTTTTAGCCTGTCTTTTCTACAGGAAAGGTACATCATGATAATCAAATAATTGGTAATTGGAAGTTCTTCCTTAGAGAAGACTATTAGCTAGTAATTGAAGGAGCAATGATGTTATTATAACAGTTCTATTCCACAACCACTAATAGACTATGGATTGTCAGTGACTGTTAACAACGAAAAGAGAGAAAACCAGCCTTTTTTTGCCTTCTAATGGATGCTCACAATACCACCTATTAAGGATAATTGCCAAAAAATTGAAACAGAATATGATTAAGCCTTTAGCTTTAATGACCAATTTATAGAAAATACAGGGGACAGAGAAACATTTATATGAAATACAGGGGACAATTAAACAATGTCATGAGATACAATTAGCAAAATCTAGACTGTGGAAATGGGACACACAAACTAGTTTATTAAACAAAAGTAAATTGCAAGAAAAAAAGAGATGGGGAACTAAAAGAGACAAATTAAGTAAGCCAATTGTTACATATATATCTTACTTGGTTTCTGAATCGATCAACACACTGAAAAATTACAAATATGAGACAGTCAGGGAAATTTGAATACTGATTATTTGATATTAAGAAATTATTGTTAATTTTTACACATGATATTGGTATGGTCATTGTTTTTTGAGGTAAACACTGAAATATTTGCAGATGACGATAAAAAACACACCTTGGATTTGCTTCAAAATAAGAAAGGAACATGAGATAGGGAGGACAGTGAGTGGGACAGTGGATGAAACAAGATTTGTTATGAATTATTAGTTGAAGCTAGGTGATGTGATGACTTCAGACATCACCAAATTATGACAAGCAGGATTAATTCACTCAAAAAATATGAGGAAAAGAACATAGAGGAAAAAAGGAATGTTTTAATTTTTTCAAAGTTTACCAATATGCTTCAAGGTTCATGAGTAATCTGTAAGGGTTCTAAACCTTGGTTATGATTTCAAAAATACAGCTTATTTAGTTTTTTGACTGTTAGACCCATCAATTATAACTGAGAACTTCATAAGAAATTTGAATTTCAACTCAATATTTAGTAATGAATTAATTACACAGTTCTAAATGGATGGGCTTGTTAGAAAGGGTGATGTTTTCAACTGTAATATCTCTGCATGAGCCATCTCTCATATTAGATTGCACTGCTGATAGTGGCTTAGGTTTTAGATAAGTTATATCTACTTCAGACTCTGTGCTTTATTTCTTGGTAAGGCTTGATGGTGTTTGCACAAACACTGCTCATTTGTTGTCTTTTGCAAAGCAAAACTTTTCTGTGCAGATGACACACAAGTCTACTCTTTTATCCCTGACCTTCCGGGTACTTTTGTCCCCATCAGCAATCTCTTCCTTGACTGCCTCATTGTTATCTCAAATAGAGTCTACCATTCCTCTGATTTCTTCTGATGTACTTCTCTCTTGACAAAGCCTAGGACTCAATGATCCCCGTCCTAGGAAATACTCTCTGTTTGTCTTTCCCTACGACTGCAGGTCATCTGGGGAACTGTTTACAGTTTCAGATATCACCGGCCACTACTGAAAAGGAAGAAGAGTAAAACTATCTTTCCTTTGAACTCTGCGGAGATATAGATATTTTAAATTCTGAAAGACAGGAAGGGAGGGCCTCCCTGAAGCCTTTACCTCTGTTGTCACAAGGATCTCTACACTTTACTTTTTATTTCAGGGTGGCTGCTGAATTGACTTCAATAGTGTCTAATTAGGAATATAATTTTATGGTAAATAGTAAGTGTATGACTACTTTTGAGAATTTTATTAAGTGGATAAGTAAAAATCACTAAAGCAATCTTGGGGGTTAGATAGTTTTGAACTCAATGTGATAATTTATGCAATTAATAGAGAAATTTATGCCACCCTCTAAAGAGATATTAATTGGATTAATTTGGGTAACCTTATTCCTCAGACTTTTCTTTGTTATATGAAAGCACATTAATAATGGACATTAATAATGACAGGTTTGTAAAGCATTACTATATTCAAACCATTTACATTGATGTTATGGCATTTGATAAGGTAGGTAAAGCAAATATTGGAGACCTTAAGAAATTTTGATCTAAGGATGTCAGAAGACTTACTAAAGTTAGGAACAAAGCCCAGAGTCAACAGATGCTCTTTTGACATCTCCCTCCCCATTTCTCCCCCACCAAAATACTATGTAGACTTGATCCCTACTTCACTTTTTTACTTTTTAACTGACCAGCTTTTGGTTTCACTCATTTTTTTAAACTTGGATAAACACCCATTTATTACCTCACAGTTTTTGTAGTCTGAACACAGCCTAGCTGAACACTCTGCTTAGGTTTCACAAGACTTCAATCAAGGTGTCAGTTGGAGCTGTGATCTCATCTGATGCTTGGGAACCTGTTACAAGCTCATTCAGTTTACAGACAGAATTCAGTCCCTTGCCACTGCAGAAATCATGAAATCTTTGAGGCAAGTAGGAGACTATCTCCCTAGTGTTGCATTTTCTTTTATGAACTTCCCTAATTAAGTCCAAAATAATCCCCTTTTTTTTTTATTAACTCAGAATCAACTGATTAGTAATCTAATTACAGGAGTGAAATCCCACACTCAAAGAGAGAGAACTACACAGGACTTATGTACCAGGAGGTACTAATCTTGGGGCTACCTTAGAACTCTGATAACCACAACCTGTATACTGTATCTTTTTTGTTGAAAGTATTACAGATGTCCCTCTCCATTGACTCCCTCCTCCCTACTCCTGCCCCAACCCAGGCCTTCCCCACACTATTGTCTGTGTCCATGGATTATGCATATATGCATGTAAATTCTTTGGTTAATCTCTTCCCACCTCTCCTCCCCCCTTCCCTCTGAGATTCGTCAGTCTGTTGCATGCGTCCATGTCTCTGTATCTATTTTGTTTGTCAGTTTATTTTGTTCTTATTTTGTCTTTATTTTAAAGGATATATTTTCTTTATATAGAATTCTGGGTTGAATACTTTTCTTTCAGCACTTTAAAATGTTCCACTGCTTTATGGCCTTCATGGTTTCTGATGAGACATCAGTAGTAATTCAAATAATTTTTATTCTATATGCAATGTGTAATTTTTTTTTTTTTTTCTGGCTGCTTTCAAGATTTTTTTTCTTTATTTTTGGTTTTTACAAGTTTGATTATGGTGTCTCTGTTTAGGGTTTGATGCACTTCTTGAATCTGTAAATTTACATATTTCACTTAATTTTGACATTTTTGAATTATTTCTTAATTTTTCTCTCCAATCATTTTATTTATTTATTTCTGAGACTCATTTACACAAATATTAGATCTTTTGATATTGTCTCATAAGTTCCTAAGTCTCTGTTCACTTTTTAAAAGCTCTTTCCTTCTGTTCTTCAGATTGGATAATTTCTTTAGACTGATCTTTATGTTATCTCACCCTTTCTTCTGCTGTCTCTATTCTGTTATTGAGATCAACCAGTGAATTTTAAAAGGTATTGTATTTTTCTGTTCTAAATTTCCATTTTAAAAAATTTCCTCTATGAACTGTTTTTCCATTCACATCAAGTGTGTTTTACATTTTACTCAAGGAAAATAGTTATGATAGCTCATTTAAAGTCTGATAATTTCAACATCTGTGTCATCTTGAGGTTGGCATCTGTGATTGTCTTTTCCTTGGAAATGGTCCACATTTTCCTAGGTTTTCTTTTTGTATGTTGAGTAAGTAGGGGAATTATTCTGGGCATTTAAAATATTATGCTGTGAAACTCTGAACACTTTTAAACTCATCTGAAAAATGTTGATTTCTGTGTGTGTGTGTGTGTGTGTGTGTGTGTTTATGTGTGTGTGTGTGTTATTTTAGCAGGAAATGACTCCAGTTAAATTTAGAACACAGGTTCTGTCTCATCCTCTGTTAGCAGTATTCCCAATTTCTGTTATGTTTTAAAAATATTCACTTTGCTTCTTTGGGATTGTTCTGGGCATATGCCACTCTAGAATCAGTTTAGAAATTGGGAAGTGGTTTATATTGTGTTTTAGTTCTCAAAGCTTTTGCTATCTTGTTTTTTTCTGTCATGCATATACCATTCAAGATTTTTTCTGGGACTTGGGAATGATTTATATTTAAGTTCAGTTATCAAAGTATTTTCTATGCTGATTTGGGTCTGTCCCAGGCATGCACATCTCATGTGTGAGCTCAGGTCTTGTGTGAGTTGAAACACATAATTCAGAAATCATTTTCTTGGGCTCCTTCTTTTTTGGGATTCTTCTGCCTCTTTCTTTCCCCTTCAGCTTACAGAGATTGCTTTTCTTGGTCCTACAGCAAAAAAGCCGGTGTTTCTTTTGGAAATTTTATTGCCATAGATCTTAGCCAATGCCCATATTTGGGTCAAAACCATGGGAAAAGAGAAAAACAAACCTAGAAAACTCAACCCCATATGGGTCACTTTTTGATTCCTCTCCCCAGTCTTCCAACTTTTCAGAGTCCTCAGGTAGATGTTTTTTGCATCATCTCCTGAGTTTTAGTTACAATAAATAGGTTTACTCCACCTTGGCCAGCACTGGAAGTCTCTCCCCACTTCACTTTTAAGATCAGAATATGGGCTTCACATTTACTCTACCATCTTCTGCCAGTTCTAGGCAAAACACAAGCCTCTTAAACAAATGATAATAACCCTGTGCTCACTAGGAGGCAGCACTAACAAACCCTTCATTGCCCCTGTGTCTGCAGCCTCAAGGATCTGGATGCAACCTTGGTAGCCTGTGGCTTCAAATACCCAAAGAGAAAAACTGGGACCTCAGGTCCCCTTCTGTGCTCAACCCCATTACTACTTTTCCCTGTGGGTTATGGATGGCTGGAGTGTTTACTAACTGCAAGTTAGCATATTCTAAGCCTATCACCAATGCTGTTGCCATGTTCACCTGTGACAACATCCATAGCAATTACTGTTTCCAGTGCCTTCTTAATTGGCCATGGGTGCTTGGGCAGAAGAGAGTTTCTCTCCCTGGAAGTGTTTACAATTGTTCAATAGACTCCCAAAGCTGGTTCTTTCAATATTCTCAAAACTTCCTCATTGAAAAAAGCTGTCATAGGTACCCCCCATATTGGGTAGAAAATTGTGGGAATTATTAGTTACTGCTTGTAAAATACTTCTGGCTCTACAATTTCTCAGCACTTAGTAGGACTGGCTTTTTGGAACTCTTGTGTTTGGGTTAGGCCACATGATTAACTCTGGCCTATATACTGAGTTGGGAGTATTGAGTATCATTTCCAGGCTGGAACATTAAATTACCAATGTGAGACCTTCTAGAGTTATCTTTCCCTCTGTCAAAATGATTGGTAATGTTCCAGGTTGTAGCTCTATCAGTCTAGGTCTCAGAGTGAGGGCCACATGGAACAGAGCTCCCTGAAATCCTACAATGACCATGTAGTATGAGTGAGCATGAGTGAGAAGATCAACCTTTGTTGTTGTAAGCCATTGAGATTTGGGGGGTTATACATTAATAAAACATTACCTAATCTAGCCCAACTGATATGGAAACCATATAAGAGACATTATCTAGCATCATACTAAAAAGCATTCCTTCTTACCCATTTCAAATAAGGGCCTCAGGGCAGAGGCCAGTAATCTTGACTTGGTCCTTGCTAACTGTGAATTCTCTGTCCATCCAGGCACTCTTCTTAGAACCTGAAACTGTCTCTGTCTTGCTGGAGTTTAAGTTTTGATTTCTAGGACCTGACTCTCAGTCTTGACATTTGTACCCAACATTAATTCCATGAGACCAAGTGGATCTTCACGCAACCAGAAAAACCGGCAGCCTGCCATTGAAACCTAGAATTCAAGAGATGAGCTATAATTTAGACCTCCCTCTCTCCTCCATTCTACATTAAAGGAGTTTACTTCTTTTTCCTACCTTTACTCCAGTCATTTTTTTCTCCTTTTTACATTTTTCTCCTTTATACACTTTTTACAACAGCCCACACTGCCACACTGAAGACATCTGGTTACTTATTGCTATATTTCTATGCCCTTTTTCTCTTAGTGGACAACCTTTTTCTTTATTCTGATTAAACCTGGCATTTTCACATCAAGGCCCTTTAACACTTTCATTAAAGTTGACTTTAAAGTTGCTTAATTTCTACAACCTTGGCCTAAAGAAGCAGTATTTTAAATCACCTGGAATAAGAAATATATAGACTGATACATAGGTGTAACAGCTAACCCTTATATAGCACTTTTCTAACCTCATTAGAACCTATTAATTAACTCATTTACTGCTCATAAAATCTCCATACAGATGCATAGGTATTATAATATCTATTTTATAGATGAAGTAACATGCATGAGAGTTATATGGCTTGCTTAATGTTACACAGCTTATAAGTGACAGAACCAAACTTAGAAATCAGGGTATCTGGCTCCAGAACCCATGTTTTAGCCATTACATTATATGACTTCCATATATGCAGAGAGGTGTTTTTTTTGTTTGTTTTTTTAATTTTTATTTTTGTTTAAAGTATTACAGATGTCCCTTTTTCTCCCCAATGAAACCATGGGTCCGTAAACTATGGTCCTTAGACCATACATGACTTGCTCCATGTTCGTGTCAATAAAGTCTTATTGGAACACAGCCACATTCATTTGTGTAATATTATCTATGACTGCTTTCAAGCTACCAGGGCAGAGTTGAGTAGTTGTGACAGCCCGTAAAGCTGAAAATATTTACTATTTCACCCCTATTTTAAAAGAGGAATAGGGATAATTCAAATAAGGTGTTCCTGGCAAAGGGAATGACATGCAAAAAAGCATGGGGCATCCAACTGCAGACTTTTTCTGCACCTGAACATTACATCTTTTAGAGGAAGAGACCATGGTGAGAACACCCCAAGTGCTCAATAAATGCTTGTTGAAAATATTTATCCAGTTTGCTCACATGGTTACTCCACTCATGAATGTATTATGACTGCTATACTTATTTTTTAGATTTCCTGGCATTAATGATTATGACCTTATGAGGCAGAAACCAAAAAGGGTAATGAGTAGCCCAGTGAACTGAGTATGTTATGAATTCACATTATGGCAATTTTAATTACATTATATTTATTTATCAAAGTATTTGTTGATAGGTTGCATATTTTGTGCGCAAATGTAGTTTATAATAGAAAATAGACTTAGTGAGTTTGATGAAATGCCAAAATGAAATATTTGTGCATGAATTTCTGTTGGTGGTGGTAAGGGAGTTAGAACACTCTCTCTCTCTCTCTCTCTCTCTCTCTCTCACAAAACTTTATCCTCCCCAACAGATGCACCCATAGACACATTTTAATAATTTGTGTTTTATTCAAGCCCATTTCAAATATAAAAAGATGAACATTTTATTGAAAATAATTTAAAATATAAATAGATTCAAATGACTCTGCCACATTATCTTTCCTGCCTTAGAACTGAGGCGGATCATTAGAGGGAGTCACATTACCTCTTCAGTTCTCACTGTTGTTTGTTGCTTGCAACAGTAGAAAGGAATGGTTTGTGTCACAATAACTTCACAAGGCTTTGACACTTAGTAAAAGGGAACACTGTTGCCTGGAAGAAATTTTTAGTATAGAAGGAAATGTTGCATGTAATAAACATTTTTCAAATTTTGTGTATGTGTTAGATTGAAGTTTATAGGTGGAAAAGTATTTGATCTCTGCTTGATAGATCTTGTTTTTTCCTCCCTTTATCTGATGAAAGAAATAGTGTTTTCTTTGTACCTGTTTCTGCTGGGTACATAAGAGAGATGATTTATTATATAAAATCTTATGGTAAGAAAAAGTAAGTGGATAATTCTATATTTCTTTAATTATTATCTTTAGAACACTCTTATTTAGATATCTGATTAGGATATCCTTTTTGATTATAGAACATGTTTTGTATATGAATGAACATATGTGAATATGAATACTACCTACTAAAATTAACTACCTACTAAAATTATTTAAAATATCCTAAGGATCTGCTAGCTTCTCTTTTCATGTTTCAGCACTATTGGACAATTCTTCTCAACAGTGCTCCCTAATCTGAGATTTCTTGCACAAGCAACGTCATCATTTTCAGAAACATATGACATTTTAAATTACTTTCCCTGACTGTACAAAAATTAAATTTTTTGACTTGACACAAATTTAAATGGGGCATCTGTAAGAAACACTATGATATGTCCCTCAGCCTTTTAATTCTTGTTTATTAACTGTGGCTTAATTAATTTCTTATGCTAGGTTTGTCTAATTTTTAAAGATACGCTTGTTTTTCTAGGTTAGTATTAAAATAATTTAATGAGGGCTATAGTTTCTCTTTGATAGAAAATACATGTTGGAGGTCCTAAGATTGGGTTCAAATTCTCTAGGGAACAATTTACTCAATCACACAGTACTTTATTTTTTATCAGTCAACATGAATTTATTAAGCACCTACTATTTGCACTGGCATGCTTGCTCTGGGGTTAGAGTGATAAAAGACACAAATATGTCCTCAAGGAATTTACCATCTACTTAGGAGATAGATAGCTACCTGCACAGTTGTAATACAGCATGCATGATAAATTCTATCAAAGAGGTAATATGCTTATCATGGGGCCTCAGGCTATGATAAAAATTCAGTACAATATATAAGATATAATTAAATAACTAATAAAACACAAAATATTTGGAGATTAGAAAATTCCTTTCTAAATCATTCGTGAGTCAAAATAAAATCAAAATTAGAAAAGAAGTTAGCTGAAAGATAATAAAAGTACTAAATATTGTGAGATGCGGTCTTTAGCGATATTAAAGAGAAAAATTATAGCCTTAAATTCTCCAGTTAGAGAAGAACAATTGAAGATTAATGAGTCATGCATACAACTTAAGAAGCTTTTAAAAAGAACTACAGTGTAAGCCCAAAGAAAATACAGGTAAGGGAATAAAAGGGATGGAAATAAAACTTTTAAAAATAGAAAACAAAGATATAAGAGTAAGTATTATCAACTAATAACTGGTTCTTTGCAAAGACGGGTACAATAGAGAAATCACTAGCAATATTGGTCAAGAAAAAGAGCACACAAATAACTATAGGAATAAAAAACAGTATATCCGAGAATAGAGCAGAGACTCAAATATAAAAGAATATAATGAAAAACTTTATGCCAGTGTATTTGAAATTTTAGACAAAATTTGAAATTTCTAAGAAAATATAACTTAGCAAGACTAACTCAATGTAAAATTAAAAACAACTGCCCAGCCAGTGTAGCTCAGTGGTGAGCTGACCCATGAACCTGGAGGTCACAGTTCGATTCCCAGTCAGGGCACATGCCCAGGTTGTGGGCTTATCTCCAGGATGGGGCATGCAGGAGGAAGCTGATCGGTGATTCTCTTTCATCGTTGATGTTTCTGTCTCTCTCCCTCTCTCTCCCTCTCTCTTCCTCTCTCTGAAATCAATAAAAAAGTATTTTTAAAAAATTAAATCAATCTGATTAAGATTATAAAATTAAGGAACTGACTCAGTAGGCAAAATCTACCCTTTTTCTCCACATGCAAAAATATCAGATAAAGATTATTTTACAGAATAATTCCTACAAAATACTCAAAGACCATCTAATCCCTGACATATGCAAACTTATCTAGAGAGTAGAAAAATGAAGAAACATACTCAACATTTTCTTTTCATGGGGTTAATCTAATCAAGTTGAACAAACCCAGCTTGGCTGTATTAGCTTCATGAAATGATGGAATGAAAGGATAGTTTAACATTAGCAACTGTATTAATTTATCGGATTGACAGTATGAAATTCCCATTTTCATCATTATAAAACATTCATATATCAGCAATTTCATATAGCTCAACCTATTAATTCACCACCTTCTAAACTAAAGAAGAAATACAACTTGATTGTCTCAGCAGACAAAGAAAAAATGCTTCGATTGAACATCAAACTTAGAAGTGAAGCACCATAAGTATTCTCTTTGAAATCAAGAAAAAGACAAACAGCAATAACTTACTTCTATTCGACGTACAAATATATATGGATTGGAAAGAAAAAAACAAATTGCGCAATGTATATTTTTCTGTATAAATAACTCAAGAAAATGTACAAATTATACAATAATTAAAAGAACTCAGCAATGTTGCTTGAAATGAGATTATCATAAAAAAATTGAGTTTTTACATATCAAAAATAAACAACCCATGTAATAGCAATGATAAACATAAATATCTAGGGAAAAATCTAATAAAAATATGTAATATATTTTGAGAAAATTACAAAATCTTTAATGAATATCAATTTGAGGTGACCAAATAAATGAAGAGCTATAGGTAATACTACCTGATATTTTAAAGATATTAATTCTTTCCAAGCTATTTGGTAAATTTAATGCCATTCAAATAGGATGAAGGGTTTTTATAGAAATTTACCACTTAGTTGTCAAATTTATACAAAAAAAAAAAAAAATGAGGCCAAGAAAGTCAAAACAATGTTAAGAAGAAATAGTTGGGAGGACCTGCTTTATCAGATAATATGCTTTATTCAAAGTTATAGTTATTAAGATAACATGGTATTATCTTGCAGATATAGACCAGTGAAACAAACTCAAAAGTACAAAAATAGCTCCCATGTATATGGGGATTTGTACATGACAAAAGTGGCATTACAGCCCAAGTGCCCATCAGTAGATGAGTGGATAAAAAAGCTGTGGGACATTTACACCATGGAATACTATGCAGCTGTAAAAAAGAA
Organism: Miniopterus natalensis; assembly: GCF_054644295.1. Lineage (NCBI taxonomy): Eukaryota > Metazoa > Chordata > Mammalia > Chiroptera > Miniopteridae > Miniopterus > Miniopterus natalensis. Next base: position 79,779,018 of record NC_142103.1, on the reverse strand, counting down.
GAATCTTCTATCCTTTGGGACAACATGGAGGGAAGTAGAGAGTATTATGCTAAGTGAAATAAGCCAGTCAGAGAAAGACAAGTACCATATGATCTCACTCTTATGTGGAATCTAATGAACAAAATAAACTGATAAATAAAATGGATCCAGATACATAGAAGCACGGAACAGACTGAGGGATCTCAGAGGGAAGGTGGGGATGGGGGAGTGGGAGGGGAGAGATTAACCAAAGCACTTATATGTTTATAAGCACAACCCATAGACAGAGACATTACTCTTGGGAAGGCCTGGGGGGGCAGTGTGGATGCGGGATGGAGGGGATCAATGGGGGTAAAAAGGGGACATCTGTAATATTTTCAACAATAAAGATACAGAAACTTTCAAAAAATAAGGAAGAAATAGCAATATGGTAAAAAATACTCTTCTAGCACAGACATTAGATGATCAAAGACTAAACAAGAGAAATTGAGAAGAAATTTGTGTATGTTGTTTCTCATCTTGCTGATCATGTCACATTTCAAGTGACAGTTGACTGACACTTTGCAAAATGTAAGACAAAATGCTGTAGAATGAGCATTAACTGCAAGCCCTTTGAAGGGCAGGTTGGACACCTGGCAGGCTGCCTCCTAAGGATCCTCAAAGGGTGACATTCATCAAAGCAGACCAGAGACTTCCTCTCAGTCAGTGAAAAATTCTTCTAATCATCAAGTGTTTAAAATTGAAGCCAAGAATTCAGATCTTATCAATGACTAATCAAAAGTGGAAGTTCTTTCCTTGAGAAAGATTTTCTCTAAAACTAACAGACAATCCTAAAAATAAATAAAATAAAATACAATAAATGACATAATAATAAATTGTAAGCCAAAACTTTTCTAAACTATTAATAATAAAACTTATTTGAACAGCCATTTTAGGAAATGAAATTACCTTTCTATTATCTCTAGTAAAATGATATTACAAAATCATTATCACATGAAAAGGCAATCAAAGTGTATGTATCAAAAATATGAAAAAAAGTACCATAGAGGTGGGCCAGCCTTTCAATTAGTAAAAATGTTAATTTTTCTGAATTTTGTTTTACTTATGTTAATTTTCAGCTATTTAAAATGTGTACTTTATTGTGATTTTTCACATCCTAAAATAAATATACCCTTGTATGTAAACTTGTATTCTAATTTTGTATTCTTTTACTAAAAAGCGGTTCCCCAAATTGCATAAGTGTCAGATGCCACAAAACCTGTTTTTCCCAAGCTCAAGAGATTGTAAAATCTCAAACACCAATATACCATGTTCATTATAAATCCTAATCCTATCAAGGATTATATATGAAATCCTTATGACCAACCTGTTAGATGTCTGGTGTCAAGCTTACTAGAATGATAATTATTAGTTGATATTGGGCAAAACCTATTACAAGAACTGGAGTAGTTGAAACCATGTCACTTGGTTAAGAATCTATGTTGGTAGAGCTGAATAGAAATAATAATTATAACAATTGTAATAACCATATCTAACTTTTTTGAGCACATACTATGTGCCAAGGTCTCATTGTATGGCTTTCACATCTATTTTCAGTTAATCTTCTCATTATTTTTATTAGATAAGTTGTCATGTAAATAAGGGCAAATATCCATACAACACAAATGCTAAGACCTGTTAGATCAGTCATTATTGGGAAAATGTCATGGAGCCGGGATCAATAGAAGGTGTGCAAGTCCTTTCTTGCTTATCCATTCTATGGAAGTGCATAGTGATTTAGCTGATTCCAGGAGAGGTGCCCTGACTCTTCACTGTGGGGCTTTTAGGTTACATGATTAGTGAGAAGGCTTTGTAATGTGTCAACTGGCTATGCTAACCTACATTTCCCAGAATTCTTCTCTTGCATGTTTCTGATTAAAGGAGGTCACAAGGGAGATTACAGGAAGATTTGGGGGGCTAAAAAGGAGGCAACAACTAATTTGTAGCATACACACATTGTTGTTGATCTGCTTACTTACCTCATTGGGGTGAAACATTAGTTGGGCTAGGTGTGTTTTTATCTCTTTGATGAAGGACCATTTTTTTCCAGGATACCCTGGTCTTAGAGACAACAAGAATAGATGTAAATTTTAGTTCATCCTTGTCAGTTTCCAGCTTATGCTCATTATGGGGTTTCGGTCTGCTATGTTTTTCCTTTCCTGACTACTTGTCCTGTGAACTTCAAGATCCAGCATCAGATATGGAGACAGTCTCACAGAGACTACTTAACCAGTTCCCACAATCATGAAAGTAAATCTTCTTCAAATAAATTCATATCTCTCTATCATCTATCTATCATCTATCTATCTATCTATCTATCTATCTATCTATCTATCTATCTATCATCTATCTATCTATCTATCTATCTATCTATCTATCATCTATCTATCTATCTATCTATCTATCTATCTATCTATCATCTATCTATCTATCTATCTATCTATCTATCTATCATCATCTATCTATCTCTATCTATCTATCTATCATCTATCTATCTATCTATCTATCTATCTATCTATCTATCATCTATCATCTATCTATCTATCTATCTATCATCATCTATCTATCATCATCATCTATCTCTATCTATCTATCATCTATCTATCTATCATCTATCTATCTATCATCTATCTATCATCTATCTATCTATCTATCTATCTATCTATCTATCCATCTATCTATCTAATCTATATCTATCTATCTATCTATCTATATCTATCATCTATCATTTATCTATCATCTATCTATCTATCTATCATCATCTATCATCTATCTATATATCTATCTATCATCAATCTATCATCTATCAATCTATCATCTATCTATCTATCTATCTATCTATCTATCTATCTATCTATCATCTATCTATCTATCTATATCATCTATCTATCTATCTAAATTTATATCTATCATCTATCATCTATCTATCATGTATCTATCAGCTATATCTATCTATCTATGAATGAATCATCTTTCTATCTCCTACTGGTATTGCATCTTTGGTTGAATTCTGACTGATATAATTACAGAAGAATTGGCCCCACCCCTGGTATAAGGGCCCTGGAATCCAGCATTTACAATTATAGTGCATGACATGGCTTTGCTGGTATTTTGTTGAGTTTTTTATTACATCTATATTCATAAAGGATATTGGCTTGTACTTTTCTTGAGATATTTTTCTCTGGCTCTGGTATCAGAGATTGAGTTATGAAATATTCCCTCCTTGTCTATTTTTTTGGAAAAATTTGAGAATAATTGCTGAAAATTCTTGTTTAAATGACTGATAGAGTTCACAGTGAAGTCTTCTGTTCCTGAGTTTTTCTTTGTTGACAGGATTTTGATTACTAACTTAATTACTGATTAATTCTTTTACAATCTTTTAAAAAAATTCTGTAGATCAGTAGTAATGTTTCCACTTTCATGTCTGATTTTAGTAATTTCAGTCTTCTTTTTTTCCTACTCAATCTAGCTAAAGATTTGTCAATTTTCTTGATCTTTTCAAAGAACCAACTTGGTTTCTTTGATTTCACTGATTTTCTGTATTGTTTTTCTATTTTCTATCTCATTTAATTTTACTCTCACCTTTGTTGGCCTTGGTTTTAATTTTCTCTGGTCTTATAGTTCCTTAAGTTAAAAAGTCAGGTTATTGATTTATTCCTTCTTTTTTATTTATTTATTTATTTTTTATTTATTTTTAAAATATATCTTTATTGACTTCAGAGAGAGGAAAGGAGAAGGGAGAGAGATAGAAGCATCAATGATGAGAGAGTCATTGATCGAGCCCGCAACCCGGGCATGTGCCCTGACCGGGAATCGAACCCTGATCGCCTGGATCCCAGGTCGACGCTCAACCGCTGAGCCACGCCCGGCCGGGCTATTCCTTCTTTTTAAATGTACATTTTTACAATGATAAATTTCCTTCTGAACACTGCTTTCCCTACATCCCATAATATTTGTGTGTTGTGTTTTTATTTTATTCATCTCAAGGTATTTCTAACTTCCCTTATCATTTACTTTTTAACTTTCCAGTATTCTTATATCAATGATTTCTAGTTTCATTTCATTGCTCTTAAAGAAGATACTTTGGACCACTGTACACTCACATTGTTGTGCAGCCATCATCTCCCTCTGTATCAACAACTTTTTTATCATCCCAAACTGAAACTCTGTCCCCATTAAACACTAACTCCCCATTCTCCTTACCCCTGTCCCAGCATCCTGGGGGTTGAGAAGATGGCGCCCTGTGAGAAGCAGCAGCGCCCCCGCTCCCAGGCACGGACTCGATTTGCTCCTAAAATCCTACGTAGGCAGCTTGGAAAAACCAGAGAAACACACCTGAGTGGACGGAGTGCGAGTGGGGAGCACTGAGGAGACATCACGGAGGCCGGTAAGAGAGGGGGGTGCAAGAAGGGGGATCCCCCCTGAAGCCTGTGCTGGGCTCCGAGCCTAGAAGCTTGGAGGCTGCGGGGCTCCCCCCTCGGGAGTGGGGACCCGCATCCAAAAGTGGGGATCCCACACCCGGAGCCATGAGAGCGGAAGGAGCGCCCCGCGCACAGGGCAGAGGGACCCAGGGGATCGGTGAGTCCCTGAGGAGGGGACGGCGCCTTCCTAGGAAACACAGCCTCTAATGGCGGCCGGCGCCTTCCTAGGAAACACGGCCTCTAATGGCGGCGGGCGCCTTCCTAGGAAACACGGCCTCTAATGGCGGCCGGCGCCTTCCTAGGAAACAAGGCCTCTAATGGCGGCGGGCGCCTTCCTAGGAAACACGGCCTCTAATGGCGGCCGGCGCCTTCCTAGGAAACAAGGCCTCTAATGGCGGCCGGCGCCTTCCTAGGAAACAAGGCCTCTAATGGCGGCGGGCGCCTTCCTAGGAAACACAGCCTCTAATGGCGGCGGGCGCCTTCCTAGGAAACACGGCCTCTAATGGCGGCCGGCGCCTTCCTAGGAAACAAAGTCTCTAGTGGCGGACGGCGGGCGCCTTCCTAGGAAACAAAGCCTCTAGTGGCGGTTGGGGCCTTCCTAACAAAACAAAGCTTCTAGTGGCGGATGTGACCAGCATCTAGTGCTCGGGGTGCCGAGCATAGGGAAGGCTGTCCCAAAGTGTGTGGCACCCGTGTGGTAAGGGACCAGAGGACTGCGCTGAGCACCCGCACACGGGGACCCTCTGCCTCCCTGTGGGGCACTGTGCTGAGCCCCAGAAAGCGCTGAATCTATGTGGCGCGGGGGAGGGGAGGAGCCCTCCCGCCCTGAGCTCCTGGTGCCGAGAGGCCGGGATCTGTGACCAGCCCTGAGGGGCCCTGTGGTGGTGTGTGAAGCCGCCTCAGCTTTGCTGAGATGAGCAGTGCGGGGAGCTGCATGGAGCTAAGTTTGGGTCCCCTTCTGCTGGGTGCCTTGGTGCGCAGGTGGTGGGACCTTGCAAGGAGGACTTTCTGCCTGTATGTTGCTTTGTGCGTTTGCGAATATGATCTCGGAACTGGTTCCCATCTTCCCGGCTCGAATTGGAAGGACAGACCAGCGGAGGCTGGGATTGGGGTCTGCACAGTAGATGGTCTGAGGGACGGGGCTGGGGCCACCAGCCAACCAGAGATGAGCAGGGAAGGGGGGAGCCCGCCTTCCTCTCCTGCAGGCAGGAACACCGCCACCAACAGGAAAGGGGAGGATCCAGCTCACTGAAGCCCCAGACACCTCCGCAGGGCACAGTCCTGAGGGGGAAGGGAGAGCAGCTCACAGGAGGCCTTTACAAGAGTAAGACCCTCAGGGACTGTTGTTTGGGAGCTGGAGGAAACACTGAAAACCCCTGCTGGGGACTGGGCAGGAAAAGGGCTCACCAGAATGTTTTTTGAATCGAACCCACTGAGCCCAGGCTGCTGAAACAACCCATACAGAAAAGGCAACAGGCTGAAATCAATCTGAAGCTGCAGAAGGTCAGAGCCTGGGGAACAAGAATCAGAGGACAGGATAGAGACAGAGGAGCTGGCTGTGAAACAGAGACTAACGCCCACAGAATGAGCGCCTGACAGCCAAACCTCTAAGGAGAGTGATACCCTGAGCTAAAGTAGCCACCCTTCACCCTAAAGACTCTACAGAAGACTCTAGAGCAAGACCAGGCCACTACAAGGTTGCAAAAGAGTTGACAAGACAGGGTGGTCCACGGAGAGCCTCAGATCAACCATCTACCTGAGAACACCAGACCAAACCTAGAAGGCTCCTCACATTGCGTGATACACAAGTACCTCCCAGGAAAACTGAAAGCAGCACACAAAACAGTGAGCCTCAGACAACATAAGCTGCCCAGAAGAAACCCACCTGATTGACTGTCTTTTTCTCTTCTCTTTTTTGTTTTTTGTTTTTTTGGTTTGGTGTGGTTTTGTGTGTGTGTGTGTTTTGTTTTTAATTTTCTTTTGTTTGTTTTTTGTTTGTGTGTTTCTTTGTTTTTTCTCTTTTTTCCTTAGGCAAAAGAGAAAGGGGAAAATTTTTGTTTTTTTCCTCTTTATTGGAAATTTTATAATAATTAAAAAAATTTTTGTTAAAACATTTTTAACTAAATTTTTTTTCTCTTTTTGGTAAAATAATTTTGCCTTGCTTAGCTTGTTTTTAGTTTTGTTTTGGTTATTCGCTTTATTTTGTTTTATCCTTGCTTCTACTATCAAAACTTTCTTGATATTCTCTGCTTAATGACTGGGACTTTATCATTATAACCAAGTTTACTGCTTTCCTCTATAGTTTCCACCAAATCTCTTACCAGACTCCCTGCCTGCCTGGGCTATATCTCTCTCTCTCCTCTCTACCCATTGACATAACTTTTTTTCTTTTTTTTTCTTTTTCTAGTTTTCTTTTGTTCATTTGTTATCTTCCCTTCTGTCTTCCTGTCTTTTTGTTTGCTTGTTAGTTTCTCTTATTCTCTTTATTGTATTTTTGTTTTCTCATTTTCAACTATTATCCTATTTCAATTCTCTCCCTTAATTTTTTGCTGGCCCTTCTTTCAGAATCTTTTCTCTGCTTCTGTTATCTCCCAGTAGCTTCTCTATTTTTTACATTTTAGTTTATTATTATTTTCTAAATTTTCACCACTATTAACAACAATATACATCTCTCTCTCTAAGTGTTACTTTTTATTTCTCTCTTTCCTTTTTTTAAGCACTTTGTGTGTGTGTGTGTGTGTGTGTGTGTGTGTTCTCCCTTCACTCTCCCAGTTCTATTTTCACGTGGATTGTTTTCATTGTGACTGTCAAGATATTTTGTAAGATACCTCTTGTTTCCTGGAAGTTTAGTTGTGTACTGTCCTGCCTTGCCAGCACTTGTACAACAGCTTACATGATGAGGTTGGGGCTGAGACACAGTTAGCCAACCTGAGAGGAGAGTCCTCCCAAGGACTGATCAACGACAATCTAGACCCAACCACAACAGGAGAACATAAAGAAACCACAAAAGGAACACCCACAAGAGGGACACGCCTAGAGCAAAGAGCTCAGAAGTATAAGGAAAACACACCTCTGGGCTGCACTGGACCCACAAGACAAAATCCCTTCTCACAAGACTGGGGGAGAGCAAATATATATAACATATAGATACAAACACTAAGACCTAGCAAAATGGGGAGACAAAGAAACAACCCCCAAACTAAGGACAAGGAAAAATCCCCAGAAAAAGACTTTGATGAGATGGAGTTAAGCAAGTTATCAGAAACAGAGTTCAGAGTATTGATTATGAAGATGATCAAGGAACTTAAGAAGACACTAGATGATAAGATTGAGGACCTTAGTGAAGACATGAAAAAAGAGATACACACCATAAACAAAACTCAGACAGAGATAAAGAATGCTGTATCTGATATCAAGAATGCACTGGAAGGAATTAAAAGCAGGCTCAATGAAGCAGAGGATAGAATAAGTGACTTAGAAGACAAGATAGAAAAAAATTACTGAATCAGAACAGCAAAAAGAAAAAAACACTTAAAAAGCATGAGGACAGTCTAAGGGAACTTTGGGACAAGATGAAGTGAAACAACATTCGCATTATAGGAGTGCCAGAGGGGGAGGAAAGAGAGCAACAGATAGAGAACTTGGTGGAGGAAATAATGATAGAAAACTTCCCTAGGCTGGTGAAGGAGAAAGCCACACAAGTTCAGGAAGCACAGAGGGTTCCAAACAAGAGGGACTCAAAGAGATCCACTCCAAGACACATCACAATTAAAATGGCAAATGTCAAGGACAAAGAGAAAATATTAAGGGCTGCAAGAGAGACACAAGCAGTGACCTACAAGGGAACCCCCATAAGGCTGACAGCTGATTTCTCAATAGAAACTCGTCAGGTCAGAAGGGAGTGGAATGAAATTCTCCAAGTGATGAAAAGCAAGAACATGCAACCAAGATTGCTTAATACAGCAAGGCTATCATTTAAAATTGAAGGTGAAATAAAGAGCTTCACAGACCAAAAAAAAAAAAAAGGTTAAAGGAGTTCAGTACCACCAAATCAGCATTGCAAGAAATGCTAAAAGAACTGCTTTAAGAAAAAGAAGGGATACTGAGAGAAAGGTACATCTGCATAAATGGGAAAAATGGCATTAAATAAGTTGATATCAATAGTAACCTTAAATGTAAGTGGAATAAATGGGCCAATCAAAAGACAAAGGGTAGCTGAATGGATAAGAAAACAGGACCCAAATATATGCTGTCTACAAGAGACCCACCTGAGAGCAAAAGACTCACACAGGCTAAAAGTGAAGGGATGGAGTAAAATATTCCATGCAAATGGAAAGGAAAAGAAAGCTGGAGTAGCAATTCTTATTTCTGACAAAAGAGACTGAAAAATAAAGACCATAACAAAAGACAAAGATGGTCACTACATAATACTAAAGGGATCAATCCAACAGGAGGAAATAACCCTTATAAACATTTATGCACCCAATACAGGAGCACCTAAATATATAAAAATTTTCTTGGGGGACTTTAACACCCCACTGTCAGCATTGGACAGATCATCAAGATAAAAAATCAGCAGGAAAACACAGGCCTTAAATGAATCACTAGACCTAATGGATTTAATTGACATTAATAGAACATTTCACCCCAAAGCAGAAGAATACACATTCTTCTCAAGTGCACATTGAACATTCTCAAAAATAAACCACATGTTAGGGCACAAGGCAAGCCTCTACAAATATAAGAAGATTGAAATAATATCAAGCATCTTCTCAGATCACAATGCCATCAAACTAGAAATCAACCACTATAAAAAAACTCAAAAATATTCAAATACATGAAGGCTAAATAGCATGTTATTAAACAATGAATGGGTTACCAATGAGATCAAGGGAGATATCAAACACTCCATGGAAATTAACGAAAACGAAGAGACAACAACCCAAAATCTATGGGACACGGCGAAAACAGTCCTGAGAGGAAAATTCATAGCATTACAGGCCTATTTCAAGAAACAAGAAAATGATCTAATGAACCATCTAACACAACAAGTAAAAGAACTAGAATGAGAACAGCAAGAAAAGCCCCAAGGAAGTAGAAGGAAGGAAATAATAAAGATCAGAGCAGAAATTAATGACATAGAAACTAAAATAAAATACGAAAAATCAATGGGACCAAGAGCTGGTTCTTTGAAAAGGTAAATAAGATTGATGTACCTTTAGCCAGACTCACTAAGAAACAAAGAGAGAGCACCCAAATAAATAAAATCAGAAATGAAAGAGGTGATATAACAACTGATCCAACAGAAATACAAAGGATTGTAAGAAAATATTATGAGCAACTATATGCCAACAAATTGGACAACATGGGGGAAATGGACAAATTCCTAGAAGCGTACAACCTTCCAAAGCTGAATCAAGAAGAGGCAGAAAACCTGAATAGGCCGAGAACAACTAATGAAATTGAAACAGTAATCAAAAACCTCCCAGCAAACAAAAGTCCTGGAGCAGATGGATTTATAGGTGAGTTTTAGCAAACATTCAAAGAAGAATTAACACCTATTCTATTCAAACTATTCCAGAAAATTCAAGAGGAGGTAAAACTCCCAAACTCTTTTTATGAAGCCAGCATCATCCTAATCCTAAAGCCAGATAAATATGCTACAAAGAAAGAAAATTACAGACCAATATCCCTGATGAATACAGATGCTAACATACTCACAAAAATACTAGCAAACCGGATCCAGCAATACATTAAAAAGATCATACATCATGACCAAGTGGGATTTATTCCAAGGATGCAAGGCTGGTACAACATCCACAAATCAATAAATGTGATACATCACATAAACAAAATGAAGGACAAAAATCATAGGATTATATCAATAGACGCAGAAAAAGCATTTGACAAAATCCAGCACCCATTTCTGATAACTCTCAGCAAAGTGGGAATAGAGGGATCATACCTCAACATAATAAAGGCCATATATGACAGACCTACAGCCAACATCATACTCAATGGGCAAAAACTAAAACCATTTCCATTAAAAACAGTAACAAGACAGGGATGTCCACTTTCACCACTCTTATTCAACACAGTACTGGAAGTCTTCACCATAGCCATCAGACAGGAAGAAAACATAAAAGGTATTCAAATTGGAAAGGAGGAAGTAAAACTGTCATTTGCAGAGAACATGATATTGTACATAGAAAACTCTAAAGACTCCATCAGAGTACTACTAGATTTGATAAACGAATTTGGCAAGGTAGCTGGATACAGAATCAACATCCAGAAATCAATGGGATTCTAATACACCAACAATGAATCTTCAGAGAGAGAAACTAAAAAAGCAATACCATTTACCATTGCAACTAAAAAATAAGATACCTAGGAATAAACTTAACCAAGGATGTAAAAGACCTGTACTCAGAAAACTACGTGACACTGAAAAAAGAAATAGAGGAAGATTTAGACAAGTGGAAGAATATACCATGCTCATGGACTGGAGGAATTAATATCATTAAAATGTCCATACTACCCAAAGTAATTTATAAATTCAACGCAATTCCTATTAAAATGCCAACAGTGTATTTCACAGACCTAGAACAAACATTTCAAAAATTTATATGGAACCAAAAAAGACCCCGAATAGTTGCAGCTATCTTGACAAAAAAGAACAGAGTGGGAGGAATCACATTACCAGACTTCAAACTATATTACAAAGCCACTGTAATCAAAACGGCCTGGTATTGTTACAACAACAGACATATAGATCAATGGAACAGAACAGAGACCCCAGAAATAGACCCACGCCATTATGGTCAGTTACTATTTGACAAAGGAGGCAAGGGCATACAATGGAGTAAAGACAGTCTCTTCCATAAGTGGTGCTGGGAAAATTGGACAGATACATGCAAAAGAATGAAACTAGACCACCAACTTTCACCATACACAAAAAAAACTCAAAATGGATAAAAGACTTAAATGCAAGTCACGCAACCATAAAAATCCTGGAAGAAAACATAGGCAGTAAAGTCACAGACATCCCACCTAGTGGACTTTTCACTGATACATCTCCTAGGGCAAGAGAAACAAAAGAAAAAATAAACATATGGGACTGCATCAAACTAAAAAGCTTCTGCACAGCCAAAGAAAACAGCCTCAAAATACAAAGGAACCCCACGGTCTGGGAAAACATATTTGCCAAGGGTGTATCTGATAAGGGGCTAATTTCCAAAGTGTACAAAGAACTCACATTACTCAGCAAGAGGAAGACAAACAACCCAATTAAGAAATGGACAAAGGACCTGAATAGACACTTCTCCAAAGAGGACATACAGATGGCCAAGAGACACATGAGAAAATGCTCAATGTCACTAATCATCAGAGAGATGCAAATTAAAACCACAATGAGGTATCACTTCACACCTGTCAGAATGGCTCCATCAACAAATCAACAAAGGACATGTGCTGGCAAGGATGTGGAGAAAGGGGAACCCTAGTACACTGCTGGTGGGAATGAAGACTGGTGCAACCACTATGGAAAACAGTATGGAGGGTCCTGAAATATTTAAAAATGGAGCTCCTTTTGACCCAGTGATTCTACTCCTAGGAATGTGTCCTAAGAATCCTGGAAGTCTAATCAGAATGGATATATATTCCCCTATGTTCATAGCAGCACAGTTTACAATAGCTAAGATCTGGAAACAGCCCAAATGCCCATCAGTAGATGAGTGGATAAAAAAGCTGTGGGACATATTCACCATGGAATACTACGCAACTGTAAAGAAGAAGAATCTCGTACCCTTTGGGACCATATGGATGGACCTGGAGAAAATTAAGCTAAGTGAAATAAGCCAGGCAGAGAACGACAGCCTCAAAATACAAAGGAACCCCACGGTCTGGGAAAAGATATTTGCCAAGGATGTATCTCGCTTATACATGGAATCTAAAGAACTTAATAAACTGCTGAACAGAATAGATTCAATGACATGGAAGCATAGATGAGACTGACGAATGTCAGAGGGATGGAGTGGGGCGGTGGGTGGAGGGGGAGAGAGTAACCAAAGAATTTATATGCATATATGCAGAACCCAAGGACACAGACAATGATGGGGAGAGGGACGGGTGTGTGTGTGGGTGGGACAGGGTGGAACAGGTCATTGGGGATCAAAAGGGACATCTGTAATATTTTAAACAAAAATAAAAAGTAAAAATTAATAAACTAAACACACCACAATTAAAAAAAATAATAGCAAAACAAATAAAGAAGATAGTTTGTATGATTTAAACCTTTTTAAACTTACTGAGATGGTTTTTGACCTAGCATATGTCCTATCCTGAAGAATGTTCCATATCCACCTGAGAAAAATGTATATTCTTCCATTTTTGAGCAAAGTGTTTTGTGTATTTATTTTATGTTGAATTGGTTTATAGTATTGTTCAAGTCCTCTATTTCCATTTTGAGTTTCTATTTTGTTGTTCTATTCATTATTAAAACTAGGGTTTTGAAGTACCCAAATACTATTGTAGAATTATTTCCCCCTTTAACTTTGCCCCATATAGTTCTGTTGTTAAATATATATATATATAGTTATCATCATATTTATTTATAGTTGTTTTATCTTCTTGATGGATTGATCCTTTTATCAGTATATAATGTCCTTTTCATCACAGTTTTTTACTTAAAGTCAATTTTGTCTGATACTAGTATAGCCACTCCAGTCCTCTTTTGGTTACTGTGTGCGAAGAATATTTTTCTCATCCTTTCACTTTCAACCTGTATGTGTCTTTGCATCTAAAGGTAGTCTCTTGTGGATAGCATATAATTGAATCATGTTTTTAATCTCTTCTTTTAATATCTGACTTTTAATTAGATATTTTTATTGAATTTATTGGGGTGACAATGGTTCACAAAATCATACAGGTTTCAAGTATACAACTCAACAAAACATCATTACACACGGCATCATGTGCCCATTGCCTCAAGCAAAGTCTCTTTTCATCCCCATTTCCCTCCCCCCTTTGCCCACTTCCACCTACCCCCCACCCCCCTTTCCCTTTGGCTATCACTACACTGTTGTCTGTGTCTATGTGATATATATAATTTTTTTGGCTTATTTTCTTCACCATCTTTCATACAGCCCCCCCCCCCCCCCCAATCCCTCTCCCCTCTGACGGCTGTCAGTCTGTTCTAGTATTCATGCCTCTGTTAGCCTAGGTTAATAAAGGGAAAGGAAACAAAGGGAATCAGACACTGAGCCTGTTTGCTATACCAGGAAGCTAGAGCTTCACACTCTGCCTCACAGGGACCCACTGGTCTGTTCCCCACAGAGCACAGGGGGAAGTATTAGAACAAAGTAACAAAGTGGGGGGGGTAGGTAAGTACATGCACAATAGAAGTCAAAATGGTGCAGGGGGAGGTGCTCCTGAAGCATGTGCAATAGGTGGGCCTAGCACAAGCCTGAGAAAGCTTGCAAAGTTGATTAGTTATTTTGAAAAAATGCCTGGTCCTTTATAACCTGAGGGAAACAAAGCCTCTCTCACTCTCATGTGGTGACAGAAAATTGCCCCGTTGTTTGCATGCTCTCTCTCACCCAGGAACACATGACCATGCAGGTCTAGGCTACCTGGGGCCTGCAGCAGACCTCGTGGGCTCCAGAGGACTAAAGTTTAATAAGAAACAAGAACTCTGGACACTGGCCTTTATTTTGGCCTTGATGAAGACAAGATTGGGCATTTTCCATGGTAAGACAGAGGGAGATGGGACATTGGGAACCCATGAGGGGAGCTTCTTTGATTTTGCCCCACAAAAAAATCTTGTCACACCACAATTTCCCATGTGTGTGTCCTTGGGATGCTTTACTCGAAATCCCATGGAGGAATCTGATTTCCACTGGCAGCACCTCTGTTTCTATTTTGTATATCAGTTTATTTTGTTTGTTGCTATTTGTTTTCTATATGTTTGTATCTTTTTTGTTCCTCAGTTCCTTTAATATTACCTTGTTTTGTGTTTATTGACTTTTTGTAGTGTGCAATTTTGATTCCTGTCTCACTTAATTTTCCTCTTTTTTTTTTTTAGTTATTTTATTAGTGGTTATCCTGAGGATCTGCCTTTCCCACTTTTGTTGTCATAAATTTCATTTTTATACTTATGTGCCCAATAACATAGATTTATAATGATTATTGTATGCATTTGTCTCTTAAATCATATAGGAGGAAAAGAGGAGTTATAAACCCAAATTTCAATAATACTTTTGGCCTCAGACTGGATACTTTCAATTGACTTATCTTGAAGTTCATTGATTCTTTCTTCTGCCTGTTCAAATCTATGGTTTAGCCCTCTAATGAGTTTTTAAATTTTAAGCTTCAGAATTTATGTTTGTTTCTTTTTAAAATTTCCATCTCTTTACTGATATTCTCTATTTTTTCACACATCGTTCTAGTTTCCTTTAGCTTTGAGCATATGTTAAATAGTTAAAGTCTTTCGCTAGTAAGTCCAATGTCTTTCTTCCTCCTGAACAATTTGTGTTAATTTCTCCTGTGAATAGACTACACTTTCTTGTTTCTTTCCATTTTTTTTGGTAATTTTTGGTAAAAACTGGACTATTTGAGTATTATACTGAGTTAACTCTGGAAATCAGATCCTTTCCCTTCCTCAAGGGTTATTTTATTGTTTGCTCTGGATTGTAGTTGTTCTTTTTTAGTGACTTTTAAACTTTTTTGTAAAGACTATACTTTTTCTTGTTTAGTCTGTGATGTCTCTGAAATTTTAACTTGTGTTTTGACAGAAATTTCCTTGAATGCTTGGATTAAAAAAAAAAAAAAGAATAAAAGAAACCCCCCCACTCTCAATATTTGAAGATTAGCTCTGTTGGGGTATTTCTTCAATGCTTATCTAGTTTTTTTATAACTCTTGCTCACCCTTCACTTATTGTTCTGAGCCTAAAGATAAGCCTTAGGTGAACACTTAGAGACTTTCTAAGTCTTTTCTGAGCAAGAGCCCTTCCTTGGGGGATGTGTGGCTTTCTAAATTCCCCAGGATATATAAAGGTACTTTTCAATGCTTTAACTCTCCAAAGACTCTCACTCTCCACCTTTCCCTAGGAGGCTTTTGGTATGTTGAAAGTTTGTTTCAACTGCAGTCTTTTGCCCCAAGCAGCAATGGGTTGTTCATTTGCCTTTTGATGTTTTAAAGAAATACCTTCTGTGTAGCCTCCTTTTATCCATGAGAAAGTTGTTATTTAGGCTAAACAAAGGCAAGCATCTGTGTAACACCTTTAGGCAGTCACATTACAGGTCAAAACAGACAAATACATTCTTTGAGAAAAAAGTCTTCTGTTTTCTTTTGTAGTAAGGAACCAGAGTGCTACACTGGGGCCATGGGCTGCTGTCTTCAAGACTGTCACTAACTCCTCTTCTTGATCTCTTTATATAATTTTTGAGCCAGTTAATTCTTTCAGCATTTTACTTCCCTCAGAGGAATAAGCCCTCAAAGAACAGTGCTTTCAAGTACATTTTTTACTTCCAGATTCTCTAGCCTTTTTGATTAGCTATTGTTAGACCAACGGACTAATTTATCTTGGCATCAAACCCTTTTTTTTTTTTTTTTTTGGTAACAGGGAAAATGTGTATACTTTCCCATTTTCTTCTATTAATAGTTATGTTAGTATCAAACTGAACCTCACTCACATTAAATGATTCACTTGAAATATATAGAGAAATTGTGATTTGCTTAGTTTAAGGGAATAAAATAATAGTTTCTACTTACATAAATTATAGATCTTAAATTCATGTATCCCATGGGAGCTCAGTAAAGATTTATTAAATTGAAATAAAAAGGGCAAGGGCAAGTAAAAACAGTGCCAAGCTCTCCTACCATTTAAAAATTGCCTCTTCCTTGACTCAGCATTTGCTTGGTTGTTGTAAACCTTTGACTATCCTACAATGTTAATTCTGAGTTTTTTAAATTTATTTTTTATTGTTGAAAGTATTACAGATGTCCTCCATTTCCCCCCCCCCCCCCCCCGTGCCCTCCTCTACCCAGCTTTACTCATCTTTTAGGTGTTTCTGTGGAAGGACAGGACCTTGGAGCTACCTACTCTTCCATTTTTGCCGATATCACCCCTACACAATTTGTTTTATTCAGTTAGTATTTATTAAGCACTTGCTGTGCACCAGGCAATGTGATAAATGTTTTACTTTTACTTTAACCCCACTGTAATTGTATGAGGGCAACACTATTATCTCCAACTCATGAAAGAAGAAATACAGACTCAGAGAAGAAACTGTCCAAAGTGATACAGATAGGAACAGATATAAATAAGCTTAAACTCTGATCTGTTTGATTTCCAAACCTAGGCATTTAACCATTAAATTAAAACAACATATTAAGATAGGCATGCATAATCAAAGGTATTAAGTGACCTGGTTCTAAACACAATTTTATGCTCAGGGATTAATTGCAATTTATATGTATGAAAAGTAGTTTTTATTTTCTCTCATTCATGCTTTGCATCTGAATTATGTAACTGTGTTTGTGTGAAGGGTCTCAATAGAAGTAAGAAAAAGAAAAATGTATCCCAGATGATGTACCAATGTCATGCAGGGTGGATGAACAGGCTTTGATTATTTTTTACAATAGTTTGTAATCTCCTTTTTTAGATCTAAACTAGGAGGATGGCCAAAGTAAGTGGAAAAGAGTCTAAGGAAAGATGTCTGAATACTTCACATGTGATTACCCTATTCTTGTATTTCATAATTTTTCTTAATTCTTTAGAATTAAGATGCTTCATCTAGCATTATTAGGGAGATGCAATGGCTCTGGATCCAGATTCCCTGAGTTCAAATTCTGGCTCTGTTATTGACCATCTCTGTGACTCTGAGCAAATTAATTAATCTATGCTTCATTTTCCTCAGTGTGAGGTATGGAGATAATAATGGTACATACTTCATAGTGTGCTTAAAGATTAGATGAACTAGTAAAGTGAAAAGCATTAAGAACTGTGCCTGGCACAGAGTAAGCATTTAATAGGGTTGGCTCTTAGTATTATTATTATAAAAGTAAGTAGCAAGTGGTCACACTTCATTATCACCTCCTTATCCTGGTGGACCCTGATAGAGCACATGTTACTTCAGAGGCTTCTCTTGTTTTGAATTTGACCTTGTTAAGGTGACCATAAATCAAAGGGGAAAAAGAAAATTGAGTGGGTTTTGTATCAGGCCTCTTCCTGACCACTTCTTCAATTCTGCTTGATCTCAGAGGATAAAAATGTATAGACAGGCTTTTTTTTTTTCATAACTGAAACTGTACAGACAGCACTTGTACTTTTACTGAAAGTTCCATTTTCATTTAGTATTTATTTCCTCCTAAGTAATTTTAAGTTTGAAAAAATCCAAGATAACATTAATCCCAAAAAAATTTTATTAATGGTGTTACACCAAGATGATGAAGCTAAAATATAAGTAGATGAAAGAATTTTTTAGATTTCTATTTGAAAGTGATTTGGAGATCCCATAGACATAAGGATTTATATTGTTTTCCCACCATGATACATATGAAGAATGATGTTGATGAGAGTAACACAGTTCCATGGTCTCACTCAAGAATTCCTTGTGTGTGCTGACTGACTTAAATCTTCTTCTTCCTTCAACAAGACATACAGGAATGCCAGAAAATAAGTATGGCATTATTTTAACAAATACATTTGAATCTTTTCTTAATTACATAAAAAGTGATCATCTTACCTATAGAAAATAAATCTTTTAAACATGTTGAGACTTTATAATTATTGATGACTATTAACAATAAATCTCAGAACTGCCTCTGCATCATGATGGACATCAAGATTGAGAAGAAGCTAACTAACCTAAGCCCTTCATCTTATAGAATAAGAGAGGGGAGGTCAGTTGCTCAAGGTCATACAGTGGTGAGTAACTCCAGGGTCACTACACTCAAGGCTCAGTCATTAAATTCTCAGACATTTATTGAATTTTTTCTGTGTCTCAGGCTCCATTCCCAATATAATGGTGAATAAGACACTACCTACTTCAAGGACTGGAAGAGTGGAGAATGGAATGGGAAAAACTGATGAATAAAGAATTAATTACAGTACAGTTCCAGGTAGATGTATAGGGGTTGGTGGGAAACAGATCAGGGCATCAGACTGGACTAGGAAGTAAGGTTGAGGAAAGCTGGGTCTACCATAGGGATCAAGAGTTTCCAAAGATTAATAAAGGAGATTCAAGGGGAAGTTATTTTGTCTGTCCAGTTTCCTTTGAAAATGTTCCTGTGAGAAACATAATACTGTACCTGTCTAACTTCCCTATGTAGCTTAAATTGTACCACCCACTACCAACTCATACCACATCACTCTGCCTTCTTTTACTCCTCATCATAAAGTGGATTAAATCAAAGGTGTACTCCTACCCAAGGGAAACCAGTCCATTTGGCTTGGGTGGGGCTAACCTTGGCTCCAGGAGTGTGCAGGTGCAGAAAACATGGCAAACAGACCAGACCATCTCCTTGGCTGCAGTAATTGGTTCACTTTCAACCCCAGGGCTCCAGCCAGAGTCCTTCCTGGGATTTTTTGTCCAGAAATTTGAGGAGAGGCTATTATTTCTGCTCTGATGGCTGAGTTGGAAGGATCTGAGGGTAAAGCTTCTGGTGGGTAGTTTGATGCTATTCCATGAGAATCAGGATGAATTCTGGTAATGCAAGAAGTATGGTGAAGAAGCAGGAAGAAGGAAGAGAAGGAGGGAGGGGAAAAGAGAGAGAGAGAGGGAGAGAGATGCATAGAGAGGGAGAGAAAGAGAGACAAAGAGAGACAGAGTGAATATGAATATAAGAGAGCTGAAAATATTGTCTGGACTTCTTGATGCAGCCTGGCTAAAATGAGCTCTATCCCTGGATTTGCCAGGTACTAGTCCAATAAATCCATTACTCTTTTCTTTCTTAAACTAGTTTGGGTTAGGTTTCTATCACCTTTGACTGAGAGAGTCTTCATTCATCTTCCAAGGACACTGAGAAAGAGAGGAGGCAGGCCATTGTGGGGAGTAGGTCTGCTTTACTAGCAAAGAGCTCAGGTCCTTAAAATATAACAGAAAAGTGCTGAATAGATTTCATTGAAGGCAGGGAGAAAATGGTCAAATCACAAAGGAGACCAGAGCAAAAACAAGCAGGCTTAATTCAATTTATAGTCTAATTTTAGGTACAAAGGTTTATATAAGGCTTTTTAAGACTTAGTATGCTTTTGTAAGTAACATCAGTAGTAGGGACTGGTTAAACTATACTGTCTGAAGCCAGAAATTCAAGTAGGGCTCAGGCATGATTTTTTACTAGAGGGCTCTTATGCAGCTGTAGTCAAATGTTATATGGAGCTGCAGTCATCTGAAGTCTTGACTTGGTTGGTTGTCCAAAATGATACACTCACATAGCTGGCAGTTGATGATGGTTGTTGTCCATCAACTAGGGCATCTATAACATAACCTATTCATGCAGTTTGCTTTTCTCACAGTGTGACTCCCTCAGGGTAGTTAGACTTCTTACATGGGGACTCAAGACTCTAAGCATGGTGTTGTAATGAGCAAGGCAGAAGCTGACTTTTTTTGGACCTAGCCTTGGGAGTCACATAACATCACTTCTGTATTCTGTTGGGTACAGTTGAATCACAAGCCTGCCTAGGTTCAAAGGGAGATGATATGGATCCTGCCCCTCAATAGGCAGAGTGTCACACAAATGTGTGGCTGTAAAAATAAGACTTCCACAATGACCTTTCCTATATTTGTAAGTTCTATCCATGTTAAGAGACCTTGTGAGGGTGAGATGTGATGCTGGTCCTTCCCCAGGTTACCTGATATCTCTGAGGGTATAAATCACTGAGGTAACACTTGCTTTGTCCAAAGACCCTGGGTACACACATTGTATTACTGTTTACTTCTAGCCCAAGCCACCAGTGAGATATTAATCTTGTCTCTGTGGTTCTTGCTCTTTGCTCCATGTCTACCCCATTCTCCCCTTTCTTACTTTCCCTGTAAGGGAGGCTATATACTTTGCAGCAGCTGTTCCATAGTGAGGCTGTCATCAGCCAATTGTCCCATTAGCACTCACTCTGAAAATTCCACTCAGCTCAGCTCAATTCAAACCACTTTGGTGCCACTCTCAGCTTCACTGCCTATAGCTCAAAGTGTCTCCAGATTAGGTCTCTATGGCTTGGGAAGATCTCGTTCCTAAATTCTCTTTAATGGAGGATGAACAAATGAGCATAGGGATGATCTGTGCCACCAAAAGAGATAAGAGAAAGCCCTCAGACAGTTTGCTACTTATCCTGCAGAAACTCTTCTAAGCAACATTAAGTCACTGGACAATGGTTTCTGAAAATAATGCTGATTCTGACTTATTGGTGATTTTTCCAGGAACCATCTAGAAATAAAACACAACACTGAGACTTTACCTGCAGTAAAAATTTTGAAGCAAATCAAAATACAAGGAATATAATATGCAGATAGATGCAACAACTCTCTGCATTGCTATATTTAGTATTTGCAATTTTTGAAGGTGCTTGGTTCACTGCCAAAAGAATAAAAAAAAACTGGAATTCCATTTTTTATTAAAAACCAATTAGGTGGAAAGCTGTCAATTTGTAAACTAATTTTGGACTTCTGAGAAAAAAAAATAAACCCAATTATTTTAAAGACAAGCTTCTCTCAAACTCCTAAATGTCATTTTGCCACAACCAACATAGATAACACTGCCCAAAATTCGACTTTAAAATAAGACAAAACAAGAAGTTTAAGATCGAAGGAAAATATTTGTGAATAGTCTAAAAGAGAAATAATGATAACTTATAAGGTAGATTGGGAAATGAGATTCAAAGGAATATTATGTTCAAACTATATATTATGGTTAGAGTGTCCCTGAAGCTTATAAGAAAAAAAAAAAAAATCATGAAATTAGAAAGCTAGTCCTTAGGAGTTGAAAGATGTGGTAATTATCCTGGTTGTGGTTAAGGGTACAGGTAATTCATTTTAAGTAACACACCACTGTATTTCCCTTCCTGAAATCTCACAGAAAACCAATTTCAGTAGGATGAAAAACACCAAATTGAAAAAATGGTTGATTTGGCTTTTTTTTTTTTTTTTTAAAATCACTTCATGGACTGAATCAAAAAGACTGTAGAACTGATTACCCCAATTGTGAAAAATTTATTGGCCAGGAAAAATGAGTCCTCCCAAAGTAAATTCAGAAGCAAACTCTAAAATTGATGGGTATTTTTCTTAAATCTTTTACATTTGAGAATAAAGAGCCTATTTTGCTCAGATTAAAAAAAAAAAAAGAGAGAGAATCGCAATTGAACTACTGTAATAGTGCACGGAGACATTATTAGGAGGTTTGATAGAATCAGGGTGGGTCATTGAATACGTGATACCTGCATTAAGATATTTGGGAGGTCTCTGTCGTGTAAGTCCTGTTGTCTCTGATAATGAGAGATGCAGTATGCTCCGTGGTGGGAAGGCCTATAGGGTTCCTAATTCTGGGTTGCTGCTTTGTGTTAGCAAAAAATTACATTGGGAGTAATTGCTACAAGATTTAACAGTCTTGTTAAGAATTTTAGAAGTTATAGCCCTTCCATAATGATGGACTCAGAGGGAAAAGCATTACCAATGGGTGGAGAAAAATCTGGTCCATTTTTGATGACATAATAAAGTCAAGAGATTATAAGTGCTGCCTTAACTTGACCTTAAACTCATCATTTGCAGCCCAGCTGGGCATGGCTCAGTGGTTGAGCATTCATTTAGGATCCAGGAGATTGTAATTTGATTCCCGTTCAGGACACATGCACCGGTTGCGGGCTCAGTACCCAGTTGGGTGCGTGCAGGAGGCAGCCGATCAATGATGGCTCTCTCATCATTGATGTTTCTATCTCTCTCCTCTCGCTTCCTCTCTCTGAAATCAATAAAGATATATTTTTAAAAAAAACAAACAAATAAACCCCTGATCATTTGCAGATGGAACCACATGTTAATGAAGGCCATCCAAAGGCTGGGTGTGGAAGATCAGGTCTCTAAGGAATGTTCAAGGTTGTTAGACTGACCTCTGTAGCTTCCCCCATGCTACTCCTGCCACTCTGGGACAGGCCCAGTGTGGGGGCATGTGGTAGCTCTGGTTTCCTCCAGACCTCAGAGAAACCTACAGGAAGCTCAAAAGTACCTCTTGGAGTCCAGATCCTCTAAGGGACAAAGTAGAATACTTCCAATAGCATCATGAATATTGGTTTTGGCTTCTAATTTATTTTAAGAATTTATTTACATAGGAAGTGCCCCAAATATTTAACATCCAACTAACAAAACCCCTTGTTTTCAATAATCTTTGCTTACAGAAATGGCTGTTAACTCACCTTGTTTCACTTCTTGAATTAGGCCTCCTTTCTACATTAAAAAAATTCTTAAAAGTAATTTTGGGGAGTTTGTGGGCTCACTGGTAAAAGAAGGAAGGAAGCTGTAAAAAAGGATATATTCTAAGGTAGAAATGGGTAGTACTTCTATCTTACCATCTTTCTTCTATCCTGCTGCTTATTTTGACTTTTTTTTTTTTTTTTTTTTTTTAAATCTTTATTGATTTCAGAGAGAGGAAGGGAGAGGGAGAGAGAGAGAAACATCAATGATGAGAGAGTCATTGATTGGCTGCCTCCCACACACCCCCAACTGGGGACCGAGCCCACAACCTGGGCATGTGCCCTGAGCAGGAATCGAACCCCAATTGCCTGGATCCTAGATCAATGCTCAACTGCTGAGCCATGCCCCGCCGGGCTTGACTTTTTTTAAACCTCACCCAAGGATATTTTTTTCATTGCATTTTAGAGAGAGTGGAAGGGAGAGAGGGAGAGAGAGAGAGAAAGAAAGAGAGAGAGACATCGATGTGAATTGATGTGAGAGAGAGACACATCCATCAGTTGCCTCCCGCAGGGGCATCCACTGGGGCTGGGGATTGAACTAGCAACCCAGGTACATGTCCTTGACTGAGAATCAAACCTGCAATGCTTTGGTGCATGGGCTAACACTCTAACCACTGAGAACCACCAGGACAATGTTTGTTTGTTTTTCATTTTAGTTGAAGTTGGCAGGTAAAGATTTTAGGAGCATTGCCCGGCCGGGTGTGGCTCAGCGGTTGAGCGTTGACCTAGGACCCAGGAGATCAGGGTTCGATTCCCAGTCAGGGCACATGCCCGGGTTTCGGGCTGCAGCCGATCAATGACTCTCTCATCAATGATGTTTCTATCTCTCTCTCTCTCCCTTCCTCTCTCCGAAATCAATAAAGATATATTTAAAAAAAAAAAAAAAGATTTTAGGAGTATAGACACTTTGCCAGACTTCTCTGGACTTCGGATCCATAGAGGCAACTCTCATTGAAGACCTCTACTTGGATGACACAAAGGCACCTCAAATTCAACATGTGTAATGCAGAAATAATAATTTATCCCTTCCCTGTCATCCATTCTTACTTCTCCTCCAACTGAATCTTTATATAGCAACCAAAATCAGTCCTTAATATGTAAATCAAGTCATGTCCTTTGTCTCCTAATACCCTTAGATGGCCTTCAATAGCTCTTATAATAAAGACCCAAATCTTTAACAAAGACTTGCATGACCTAGCTCCTCCTGACCTTTCCAAGTTAAACGCATAGCTCCCTCCTTCTAGGCTTTCCAGGGGTAAACAATGAGACTAAGTTTGGGGTATACAATGTTTATAAATAAACACCAATATCTGTGAAAGGAAGCAAGGAGGAAGCAGCTTAGGGAAGAAGAAGTTAGACCTCAGCCAACTCAGTGGGGAGCTCCAGAATGAGTTCTTATCAGAGTTGTCAAGCCTCTGGCTTTTACAACCTATCTAGCATGACCCTGGGCACGGCCCCAGGCATGAACTCTGGCAAATTGGGTCTCTGTAGCCCTGGCAGATCCTGGAGGAGTTGACATTTGGGTCAAGTCCTTTCCTGGAGGGATTTCCGGGTGGCCCCTCTGCATTTCTATCATACCCATACTACTAGCCTTACTTGATTTTTGCACTTCCTCAAAACTCACAGAGCACTTTCCCACCTCTTACATTTGTGTCTGCTGTTCCCGTTCTTGAAGCACTCCCTCCCTATTATACACCTAGTTACTTCTCATAACACACCTCATAGTTTGTAATTTGTAATTTTAAAGGGAGTAAATTATTTGATTAATTATTCTGCATAATTATTTATACATTACTTATCTCCCCTACTATATATACTATAAGCTCCATAAAAGGAAAATTGTATATAAATTGTTTTCAGAGACTAGTGGGGTGCTAGCATATAATAAATACACCATAACCATTTGTTGAATGAATAAATAAACATATAATTGAAAAGGCAACCTGGAAGCTCTAATGTCCTTTTTAAAGAAGTACCAGGAGGTGAGAGAAGGGTATTGGTGGAAAGATGGAACTACATTCAGCTAGTATATAGAACTGTCTCTTCAATGATAAAGCATATTTTTCCATTCAGAAATTAAAAAATGCAAATCATTCTACTTTTTTAAGATCGCCATTTTCCTAATGTTGTTGAACTGAACATATAAGTGGAATCTCTAGGCAAGTTTTGTGGCAAAAAATTCCAGGTTGGAATTATTCTTTCTTAGTACTACACCTCAGGGGAATTTTTGTCCAAATTTATGACATTATGACTATCAGAAAGTTCAAAAACCTGTAATCCTCTTTTCAGGACCTTCTGTAGATCAAGAGGTCTAACACCCATAGTCTGTCTTGTCCTGAAATAAATGAGATTCAGGTCCTTACATAGCTGCTCTAGCCTAACAGGGACAGAGGCATCTTAAAACTTTTACCCAAACCCTAAACTCATGAGGCCCAGCCTGGCAGTTTATTCAGACCTTTCACAAAGACAGGCAGGGTGGAAATAAGTGTAGTTATAATCAACCCTATATATATATATATATATATATATATATATATATATATATATATATGCTAGGCATGGTAGAGTTTCCATGTGGGAATTCTTTCCTAGCATTTCCCAAGAAACAGAATATTTTCCAAATCTTGAATCCTCAGAAGAATCAGTTGAGGAATCAGGAAAATGAGATACTATATTATAATTTCCCTGTAAGAATTAAACAATCAACAATGAGATGTTACTGTTTTGAAGCAATCCACCGACATCAAATGGAAAGCAAGGTCAGGTTAACATTTTCAGAGTAGGACTGTGTAGAAAAGTGGTCATGATCTAATCAGTTTTGCTTATAGCTATTGTCACTTAATAAGTGTATGTTTATGGCCGTATCTGCTGCCAGTGGTGGGTTATGCTTGCAAATACAGTAAATATGTTTCAGTTTACACATATAGTATACTTTAAACAAATTCTATGAGTGTGATCCACGAAATAAGTTTTGAAAGCAAAATTAGTCTTTAACTTGACAATTTTGACATGATCATGTGATTCTATGTAGTACTGTTAACCTTGCTAGGTGATACAAATGCTATGTTATTTGATTATCACCCAGTACTGTTTGTTGGCATTTCCCAGTTTGAATATCTGCTATTGGCTACAGTCTTTTGTAAATATTACAAAACTTAATATTTCTTATTTATTAAATGTTTCTTTTCAGATATCAGCAATAATGAATAAAGTATATGAGGAATATTGGAAGTATTTTAAAAATAGATTATGATTTTGAGAATTCTTTAGACTACCAGGGAATTCTGATTTCTCATTGCTGAATCTCAAAGATTAATAACTATTAGGAATTCAGAAACACTAGCTTGGCATGAACCCCAAGCTCCCCCGGGCTCATACATCTTTATCCTTCCTTGTCAGTTCCCTTATGCAGGCCTCAGGTGGGTTCCTAAGTTTCTGGCCTGGGTCCTGACTTGGAAGATGCTTTCCTTTTCTAGTTCTGGATGCCATCCTGGGCTCCACTTTCCTTGACTGAGGTCTTTGCCTCCTGCCCATATCCTTCTAGGTCCACCCTCTCTACCTTTAGCAGTGGACATTGTTCTCCATATCCCATGTGAAGGCTGAGTTCTTGCTATCCCTAAATGGACCACTTAAAGAATTGTGTGCCTGTTATCCTTTGTTTGTGCCTTTCCCCTGGTACAAAATCCACTCTCTCCCTCTTTGTCCTGTTCTGTGTTACAGGAGGCTGACTCCGGTGGACTGTTTCACCTGGGCTCCCATTCGGTTAGATTTCGGCCCATGGGTTAAATCCAGCCTACTGCCTGTTTTTGTAGACAAAGCTTTATTTAAACACAGCCATGCTCACTCATTTAAGTATTTTGGCTATTTTCATTTTAAAACAGTGCAGATGAGTAGTTGTAATACAGATTGCATAGCTCACAAAACCCAAAATATTTACTACCTGGCCCTTTATAGAAAATGTTTGCTGACTCCAGGTTAGGCCAATGGAGGCTCTAGCATTCCTTTGGAGTTTAGCTCTGGCACCAGTGGCATCTCTACTGGCCTATAGCTTCCACCAAGAGGCCTCTCTTGAGCTCTGTGTCCAAATCTTATATAAATTACACAATAAGCTAGTAAATCACCTTATACCTTTCTCTGGTAAAATATGATGAGTTTAGGAATCTCCATGGGTTAAGCTGGTTTTAACTTCTCTGCTAGTGTGTAGATCAATTGCTTCTAAAAGGGAGTTGAATAATTTCTTCTTTCAAGTCTTACAATATCTGAAGCACAAGTGAGTCTCTGTCTAGACGTGTAGAGTTGTGGTTGGGATGGGGATGCTATGCTATCAACTCTAAGACTGGCTTTTTACAATTTTTATTTGCTGAGATGATTTACAAGTCTACGGTCTTGCTATTCAAATCATCTGTGCCTGCTGGCATTTCTTTCTTCGGAAATTATAGAAGACACTAATTTTTGCAGTGTCAGTTATATAATCTAGGTTGCTCCAAAGTTTTCCAAAGAATAAAAATATAATTTTCACATTTTCAATTAGACTTGCCATCTGAAGTATTAACTACATAACATAAACTTGATCAAGGAAGGTTTTAGAGGAGATGACATTTCAAAATGAGAAATCCCCAAGTATGAAAGTCATATCTGGTGTTCTTGACTTCCATAATCTTGTTCTCCATCTTTCTTCTGCCTCTCTGTTGAACTATTTAAAATTCCTTATACAATAATTAGTTAAGTAAAACCTGCACTTCTATTCAAGGAGTGTTATATAAAAATTTTAGGAATGTAAGAGCTGTATCTACAATATTGGTGATTCTTAGATGATTTCTTATGAGTACAATGCCATAAGGATAGTAAGTAGTAAGCAAACTTCATAACTAACACTTACTTAGCACTTTATAGTTTACAAGCCATTTTCTCATGCATTATCACATTGAACTTCATAATAACTTCGTGTAAGCTAAATATTATTTACTCCTACTATACAAATGAGGAAATTGAAGCTAACTTCTTTGCTCAATGTAATACACCTAGCAAGTTTTCATATTGTTAGTGGGTTTTGTGAAATTGGGGGTTGATTGGTGGGACCTCCAACAGGCAGAAATGGAAGTATGGCAAACTGAACCAGCTACAGAGAATAGCCCCAGCAAGAACACCTTGGCAGACTGAGACCAGGAACTGACAGGCAGAGGAAGTTTGAGCATACTTTAGGCAATCACCAGCATCATGAGAGAGGCTACTTTCCTTTGTTTCTCTTGCCCTAGGAGATGTTTTGGCGAAAATTCCGCTGGTGAGATGTCTGTGGTTTTACTGCCTGTTTTCTTCTAGGATTTTTATGGTTTCACAACTTACATTTAAGTCTTTTATCCATTTTTACTTTATTCACGTGACAGCCCAAGTGCCCATCAATAAATGAGTGGATGAAAAAGCTGTGGGACCTTTACACCATGGAATACTATACAGCTGTAAAAAAGAAGGATCTCTTACCCTTTGGGACAGCATGGATGGACCTGGAAAATATTATGCTAAGTGAAATAAGTCAGTTCGAGAAAGACAAATAGCACATTATATCACTTATATGTGGAATCTGATGAACAAAATAAATTGACGAACAAGATAGGACCACAGACATGGAAACATTAAACAGGCTGACAGATCTCAGAGGGAAGGTGGGAAGGAGGGCAGGAAGAGATTGACCAAATAACTTATAAGAATATATGCACAGCCCATGGACACAGACAATAGACAGGGGAAGAACTGGGGAAGGGTGGGAGATAGGGGAAGAGGTAAAGGGGAAAAAATGGGGGACATCTGTAATACTTTCAACAATACAATAAATTTTTTTAAAAAGAGAGAGGCTGCTTAGCAGACAAATTACAGCAATGGAAGTAGTTAGACATGGAGCCTTTCTGGAGTGTTCAAAAGACAATTCCAGGTAGAAGTACAGTGCCATGGATTGGGCCAACATGGAAGGAAGGGAAATGCTTATCAAGTGCTGTGATTCTAATATCCACCCATGGGGATGCTGAGACTACTGTTATGTATCCTGCTTCTGTTCCGTTGACTGGCTCAATGAATGGCCACTTTCAACGGCAGGGACTGGGATAATGAGGGCAAGAGATATTAGGCAGGAACTGAGCCTAAAGGGGCAATTCTTGTTTTTTTCCCCTTCATAGTCTCTACACTTTCCACTATACTTCCTTACCTATCATGGATGAGGCAGTGCAGAAAATAATGAAGACATGAAGAGACAAAGGTCAAGTGGTGCAAGTGAGTTTTTAGCTTATTCTCAAAGGAAACAGACTATATGACCTGTTATTTGTTGTGACCCTCAACAAGGTTCAATAATAACATTAATTATACTAAAGCCCAATCATATATTTTAACATCTTTTTTGTAAAAGTCAGTTTGGTCAACTTTCTATCAATCTTTCTTCTCTTTTAAATATCTATTCTTGGTTCCAAAAACCAAAGGAAGCAAATGATGCTGCCTCTAATTTTCTGTGGATATAAAAACTCTTTAGAGTTGTACTGTTCAGTATGGTAGCCATTAGCTACATGTGGCTATTGAATATTTGATATGTGGCTACTCTTAACTAAGATGTACTATAAGTATAAAATATATACTGGGCTTTGAAGATTTAGTATGAAAAAAGATAATATCCATTAATAGTTTTTATATTGATTACATGTTGAAATAACACTATTTTGGATCTTTTGGATTAAATAGAATATATTATTAAAATTAATCTCATTTGTTTCTTTTTACTTTTTTAGTTTTATTTCTTAACTACGAGAAAATTTAAAATTTATATATGGCTAACATTATATTTCTATTGAACAACATTTCTTTTGGGAGAAGCACCAGGTTCCTAAAGGGTTGCTCCTTTTCAGCCTTTGCCAAATGATTCTCTCCCCTCTAGACCAGTCAAATAATGCAGATTTCATAATTGAAAAGAAGGCTGCAAGTCATTTGGAAATTAGGCGATGAAACTGCAATGGGATCATAACTCCTGTATGACAATTTGCTCTTTTGAGCCTTTCTTATTTCAAATGGAATAGTCACTGCTCTGTTCTCTTCTCTA
The DNA here is from genome assembly GCF_054644295.1 of Miniopterus natalensis. Taxonomy (NCBI): domain Eukaryota; kingdom Metazoa; phylum Chordata; class Mammalia; order Chiroptera; family Miniopteridae; genus Miniopterus; species Miniopterus natalensis. Next base: position 79,749,052 of record NC_142103.1, on the reverse strand, counting down.
GCTAATTTACATCTTATTTTCTTTCTGTCACAAATGTCATTTCCTGTGATTGATGAAACCATCTTTGCTAAGTGCAAAAACAAGGCCACCACGTTATTCAAACCGGATTCTTCTGAGTATATTTTCATCCTCTGGATTGGGAAGAATTTGTATAGTTGTTGGGAAACACTTAAAAAATCACAATATTTGGTTATTTTCAGAAATTGAAGTGAATATTACAGGAACAAAAAATATCATTACACCTACAAATATGAAAAAGATCAAGACACTATCTGACAAAAAAATTTTCTTTATTTTTAGGTCATGTCTATATATGGCCTCTGAATGTGCCATTTTTTGATTCAGGAATTTTAGGCTCTCCTTAACGATGGGTTTCTACACAATTAATTAGATTGACTATACATTAGATTTAATTCACTTAGAGTTGATTACGTTTTTATTATTTTATTTTATTTTTTCATGAACTTCCCCCCCCCCCCGGTTTTATTGAAAGATAATTGATGTATATTACATGTAGTTATTTGGTATTTCTTCTTTTTTAAATATTTCTAGCAATTTATTAAAGAATTAAATCAGTGATGATCTAGACAAAGTTAAATTTTTAGAGATGATTTTAACAAGCTTGTAGCCTTCATTTTATGAGCACATCTAGGTCAGTAGCAGGAATGTTAGAACTTTATAATAATTATTACTTGAAAATAAGGAAAACATACTGAACAAAAAGACACAGATTCTTTCTCTTTAAGAAGAAACTGGGACCAACTATATGGTTATATATACTCCCATGATGCCCTTTTCCTACTTTGCTTGAGTTTCTTTTAAAATTATCCTTATTGAACTTATTAAAATATCAGCAGCTCAGATTTGTGTATTATTTTGTATTACCATTTAAAGTTATATATAGTAAAATTCACTTTTGAATTTTAACATGTGCATAGATTATTGTAATCACCATTAACATGATATAGAACAATTTCAAAATTCCCCAAAATTCATTCCTGCTATCTCTTTGCAGTTAAACACTTCTCCCCATGATCCCTGGCAACCACTGATAGGTTCTTTGTCCCTATAATTTTGCCTTTTAGAGAATATTCTATGAATGAAATCATTTAGTATGTAACGTTTTGAGACTAATTTCTTTTAATTAGCATAATGCATTTAAGATTTATTCATTTTTGTTGCAGTTATCAATAGTTTACTCATTATTGCAGACTACAAGAATATATATATTTTTTAGCTTTTTATTTACTTATTTATTTATTTTAATTTTAATTTTGTTTAAAATATTACAGATGTTCCTTTTTCTCCCCAATGACCCATTCCACCCAGTCTCATCCCCATCCCCAGTCCCTCTCCCCACCATTGCCTGTGTCCTTGAGTTGTGCATATATGCATATAAATTCTTTGGTTACTCTCTACCCCTCCACCCCCCTTCCCTCCTCCATCCTTCTGAAATTCATTAGGCTAATCTATGCTTCCATGTCATTAAATCTATTCTATTCATCAGTTTATTAAGTTCTTTAGGTTCCACATATAAGTGAGATCATGTGATGTTTGTCTTTCTCTGCCTGGCTTATTTCACTTAGCATAATTTTCTCCAGGTCCATCTATACTGTCCCAAAGGGTATGAGATCCTTCTTCTTTACAGCTGCGTAGTATTCCATGGTGTATATGTCCCGCAGCTTTTTTATCCTTTCATCTACCAATGGGCACTTTAGCTGTTTCCAGATCTTAGCTATTGTAAATTGTGCCGCCATGAACATCGGGGTACATATATTCTTTCTGATTAGTGTTTCAGGATTCTTAGGATACATTCCTAGGAGTAGAATCACTTGGTCAAAAGGAGCTCCATTTTTAATTTTTTGAGGAACTTCCATACTGTTTTCCACAGTGGTTGCACCAGCCTGCATTCTCACCAACAGTGTACTAGGGTTCCCCTTTCTCCACACCCTCACCGGCACATGTCCTTTGTTGATTTGTTGATGGAGCCATTCTGGCAGGTGTGAAGTGATAACTCATTGTGGTTTTATTTTGCATCTCTCTGGTGATTAGCGATGATGAGCATTTTCTCATGTGTCTCTTGGCCATCTGTATGTCCTCTTTGGAGAACTGTTTATTCAGGTCCTTTGCCCATTTCTTAATTGGGTTGTTTGCCTTCCTCTTGCTGAGTAGTATTAGTTCTTTGTACACTTTGGAAATTAGCCCCTTATCAGATACATCCTTGGCAAATATGTTTTCCCAGACCGTGGGGTTCCTTTGTATTTTGAGGCTGTTTTCTTTGGCTGTGCAGAAGCTTTTTAGTTTGATGTAGTCCCATGTGTTTATTTTTTCTTTTGTTTCTCTTTCCCTAGGAGATGTATCAGTGAAAAGTCCACTACGTGGGATGTCTGTGACTTTACTGCCTATGTTTCCTTCCAGGATTTTTATGGTTTCGTGACTTACATTTAAGTCTTTTATCCATTTTGAGTTTATTTTTGTGTGTGGTGAAAGTTGGTGGCCTAGTTTCATTTTTTTGCATGTATCTGTCCAATTTTCCCAGCACCACTTATTGAAGAGACTGTCCTTACTCCATTGTATCCCCTTGCCTCCTTTGTCAAATATTAACTGACCATAGTGGCGTGGGTCTATTTCTGGGGTCTCTGTTCTGTTCCATTGATATATACACCTGTTGTACCTATAGCAGGCCATTTTGATTACAGTTTCATTAGTTTTTATTGGTCTGTTCAGGTTTTCTGCCCCTCCTTGATTCGGCTTTGGAAGATTGTATGCTTCTAGGAATTTGTCCATTTCCCCAGTGTTGTCCAATTTTTTGGCATAGGTGTTATTTCTTCTTTGAATGTTTGGTAAAACTTGCCTGTAAATCCATCTGGTCCAAGACTTTTGTTTGCTGGAAGTTTTTTGGTTATTGCTTCAATTTTATTAGTTTTTATTGGTCTGTTCAGGTTTTCTGCCTCTTTTTGATTCAGTTTTGGAAGATTGTATGCTTCTAGGAATTTGTCCATTTCCCCCATGTTGTCCAATTTGTTGGCATATTGTTGCTCATAGTATTTCCTTACAATCCTTCGTATTTCTGTTGGGTCAGTTGTTATATCGCCTCTTTCATTTCTGATTTTATTTATTTGGGTCCTCTCTCTTTGTTTCTTAGTGAGTCTGGCTAAAGGTGCATCAATCTTATTTACCTTTTCAAAGAACCAGCTCTTGGTGTCATTGACTTTTTTGTATTTTTTTTTTAGTCTCTATGTCATTAATTTCTTCTATGATTTTTATTATTTCCTTCCTTCTACTTCCTCGGGGATTTTCTTGCTGTTCCCTTCTAGTTCTTTCAGTTGTCGTATTAGATGGTTTAGTAGAGCTTTTTCTTGTTTCTTGAGGTATGCCTGTATGTCTATGAACTTTCCTCTCAGGACTGCTCTCACTGTTCCCCATACAGTTTGGGTTCTTGTCTGTTTATTTTAATATATTTACAGGAAGTTTTTGATTTCTGCCTTGATCTCATTGGTAACCCATTCATTGTTTAATAACATGCTATTCAGCTTCCATGTGTTTAAATATTTTTGAATTTTTTTTATAGTTGTTGATTTCTAGCATGCCATTGTGATCTGAGAAGATGCTTGATATAATTTCAAACTAATTGAACTTATAGATACTTGTTTTGTGCCCTAACATATGGTGTATTTTTGAGAATGTTCCATGTGCACCTGAGAAGAATGTGTATTCTGCTGCTTTGGGATGAAATGTTCTGTAAATATCAATTAAATCCATTAGATGTAGTGTGTCATTTAAAGTCTCTGTTTCCCTGTTGAGTTTTTGTCTGGATGATCTGTCCAATGATGGCAATGTGGTGTTAAAATCTCCCACTATGATTGTGTTGCTGTAGATCTCTCTTTTAAAGTTCATCAAGAAATTTTACATATTTATGTGCTAATATATTGAGTGCATATATATTCATAAAGGTTATTTTCTCCTGTTGGGTTCATCCATTTAGCTTTATGTAGTGACCTTCCTTGTCTCTTATTATGGTCTTTATTTTAAAGTCTGTTTTGTCAGAAATAAGTATTTCTACTCTAGTTTTTTGTTTGTTTGTTTCTATTTACATGGAATATTTTTTTCAGTCCCTTCACTTTCAGCCTATGTGAATCTTTTGCTCTCAGGTGGGTCTTTTGTAGACAGCATATATTTGGGTCCTGCTTTCTTATCCATTCAGCTACTCTATGCCTTTAAAAAAAATATATATCTTTATTGATTTCAGAGAGAGGAAAGGAGAGGGAGAGAGAGAGATAGAAACATCAGTGATGAAAGAGTCATTGATCAAGCCTGCAACTGGGCATGTGCACTGACGAGGAATCAAACACCAATTGACTGGATCCTAGGTCGATGCTCAACCGCTGAGCCACGCCCAGCCTGTCTACCCTATGTCTTTTGATTGGAGCATTTATTATGTTTACATTTAAGGTTACTATTTATATGTACTTTTTAATGCCATTTTCCTCCTTTATGCTGATGTATCTTTCTCTCAATATTTCTTGTTTTTCTTAAAACACTTCTTTTAGCATTTCTTGCAATGCTGGTTCATGGTACTGAACTCCTTAAACCTTCTTTTGTCTAGGAAGCTCTTTATTTCACCTTCAGTTTTCAATGTTAGTCTTGCTGGATAAAGCAGTCTTTATTGCATGTTCTTGCTTTTCATTTCTTTGAGAACTTTATGCAAACCCCTTCTGCCCTGAAGTGTTTCTGTTGAGAAATCTGCTGTCAGTTTTATGGGGGTTCCCTTGTAGGTCACTGCTTGTCTCATCCTTTACATTTGCCATTTTAGTTATGATGTGTCTTGGAGTGGGTCTCTTTGGTTTTCTCTTGTTTGGAACCCTCTGTGCTTCGTGAACTTTTGTGGCTTCTCCCTCATCAGCTTAGGAAGTTTTCTGTCATTATTTCTTCCACTAACTTCCTTATTCCTTGCTCTCTTTCCTCCCCTCTGCTACCCCTATGATGCAAATATTGTTTTGCTTCATGTTGTCCCCAAATTCCCTTAGACTATTCTCATGCTTTTTAAGTGTTTTTTATTTTTGCTGCTTTGATTGAGTGTTTTTTTCACTCAAGTGACTTATCATCTAAGTCACTTATTCTATCCTGTGCTTCTTTGAGCCTGCTTTTAATTCCTTTCAGACTATTCTTGATATTAGATATAGTATTCTTCATTTCTGCCTGGTTCTTATTTATGATATTTAGCTCTTTTTTCATGGTTTCACTAAGTTCCTGAATCTTTCCATTAAGTGCCTTGTTGTTCTCATTAATTTTTTGATCATCTTTATAACCATTACTCTGAACTCTCTGATAACTTGCTTAACTCCATCTCATCAAGGTCTTTTTCTGGTGATTTCTCTTTCTTTTAAATTTGGGGGTTGTTTCTTTGCCTCCCTATTTCAGTTGTTTGTGTCTCTGTATTAGATGTATTTTCTGTCTCCCAGTCTTGTGGGGTGAGATTTTGTAGTGTATGTCCAGTGGAACCCAGAAGTGTGTTTTCCTTATACTTCTGAGCTGTTTGCTCTAGGCGTGTCCCTTTTGTGGGTGTCTCTTTTGTGGGTTTTTTGTGCTCTCCTGTTGTGATTGAGTCTGGATTGTTTTTGACTCATTCTTTGGAAGACTCTCCTCTAGGTTGGCTAACTGTGTGGCTCAGCCCCAACAATGCCGTGTGAGTTGTTGTACAGGTCCTGGTAAGACAAGACAAAACACAACCAAACTGCCAGGAAACAAGCAGTATCTTACAAAATATCCTGACAATCACAATGAAAACATCACACGAGAAAGTAGAATTGGGAGAGTGAAGCAAAAAACACAAATGCTAAAGAAAAAAAATTAGAAACAGAGAGAAAAGGATATTATTCCTTGTAGTAAAGAAAAGTAAAAATAATAATAAAATAAAATAAAAAGTACAAAATAGAGAAGCTACTGGGAGATAAAAGGGGCAGAGAAAAGATTCTGAAAAAAAGGTGAGCAGAAAATTAAGGGTAGAGTGTAGGAATTGTAAAACAGTTGAAAAAGTAAAAGTAAAAATGAAATAAAGAAACAAACAGAAATAAACAGACAAACAAAAAGACATGAAGGCAGAGAAGAAAAGGGGAGAAAAAGAAAATAAAGAAAAAAAATTATGCCAATGGAACAAGAAGGGAAAGAAAGATAAAGCAATGGCTGGGAAGGTGTCCAATAAGACACATGGGGGAAACAATAAAGAAAAGCAGTAAACTTATTGGTTATAATGATAGTATCCCAGCAATTAAGCAGAGAATATCAAGAAAATCTTGATAAGAGAGCAAAAAACACAACAAAACAAAGGAAAAAAAAATCAAGCAGAGCAAAACAAGTTTTAAAAAAATTAATTAAAAAAATTAAAAAATTAGAAACAATCAATTTAAAGAGAATTTTTTTCTCTCCATTTTTTCTATAATAAAAAGGTCAATTAGGTGAGATTCATTTGGGTAGCCTATGCCGTCTGAGGCTCACTGTTTTGTGTCCTGATTACAGTTCTCCTGGGAGGTACTTGTGTATCAGCCAATGTTAGGGGCTCTCTAGGTTTGACTCTGGTGTCCTTAGGTAGTTGGTTGATCTGAGGCTCTCTGTGGACCACCTCCAGTTGTCAGCTATTTTGCCTCCCCCTTGTGGTTTCCTGGTCTTACTCCAGAGTCTTCTGAAGAGTCCATAGGGTGCAGTCTGGCTAGTGTATCTTGGGATATTGCCCGCCCTTACTTAGTTGTTTCCATGGCAGGCACTTACTGTGGGGAAGTTAGTCTCTGCTTCAAAGCCAACTCAGTCTCTACCCTGTCCTCCAACTCTAGTTCCCCATAGAATGGCCTGTGGCAGTTTCAGATTGAATTCAGTCTTTTGCCTTTTCTCTATGGGCAGTTTCAGCTGCATGGGCTAAGTGGGTTTGATTAAAAAAAAAAATTCCAGTGAACACTTTGCCTGCTCAGTCCCCAGAAGGTGTTTTAAGCTTTCCCTCCAGTTCCCAAACAATAGCCCCTGAGAGTCTTAGTCTTGTAATGTCCTCCTGTGAGCTGTTCTCCCTTCCCCCTCAGGACTGTGCCCTGCAGGGTTATCTGGGGCTTCCATAAGGTGAACCAACCCCTTTCTTGTTGGGAGTGGTGCTTCTAGCCTGCAGGAGAGGTAGGTGTGCTCCGCCCCTGCTTTTCCAGATCTGGTTGGCTGATCTCACAGAGCGCTCATTTAAAACTCTCCACAACACAGACACAAATCCCAGCTTTTGCTGCTTTGTCTCCTCAATGCAAACCAGGAAGGTGGACACCCATTCAGCAATCAAAACCTCAGAAATGCAGAAAGCAACACACGGGCAGACAATCTGCCCTGCGAGGTCGTGGCACCCCTCATGCCTTGGAACCAAGCAGGAGGGGTCACCAAGTCAGCCCAGTGCAGGTATCCTGCACAGGTGATCACAGGTGGGGCAGCTCCTTGCACGCTATCCCAGCCCCTCGCAGATCAGGTCAAAAATCCCCGGCTTGTCGTACCTACAGCTCCAGTGGCTGAAGACCCGATCAGCCCCACCAGCAGCCTAGGCGGCGGGAGAGCCTGTCGGCACCATTGGTAGCTCAAGTGGTTGTAAACTGATCTGCCCCAGTGGTGACTCTGCTCCTTTTCTGGTGGTGGGAGGTCTCTCTTCCCCTCCCCCGCACTCCACAGTTCAAATGCTTTCTGAAGTTCTACACAATGTCTTACAGGAAGGCATTGCATGTGGTTGCTCAGTGCAGCCCTCCTGTCCCTTTCTATTTGGAAGCCACACACTGTGGGACAGCCTTTCCCATGGTCAGCACCTGGCGTGAAAGATTCCTGTCCCATCTGCCTCCATCAGATGTGTTGTTTCACTGGGAAGGGGAGGTCCCCTCCTCTCAGGCACACTGTTCCCCTGGCTCCCTCTGCCTGCCATGCACAGGCTCTCATTCCCTTCTCCCAGGTTTGAGATCCCAGCTTTTGGATGCCAGTCCACACTCCTAAGGGGAGGGAGCTTTGCAGCTTCCTAGCCTCAGGTCTCAGAGCCCAGCACAGGTTTCAGGGGGGGACTCCCCATTTCTATGACCCCCCTCTCTTACCAGACTCTATGATGTTTTTTTCGGTGCTCCTTCCTCAAAATATGTCCACTCCAGGTATATTTCTCTTGTTTTCCTAAACTGGTTACACAGTATTTTAACAGTAAATCTAGGCCATGGCTGGGAGCATGGGTGCTCTGCTTCTTGTTAGTGCTGCCATCTTCCCAGTCCTCTGTGTTCTCCTTTTCAATGTATGTAAAATTTCCCTCTGGCTCTCTCTTACAGTGATACTAGGGGATAATCCAGAATAATCTCCCCATCTCAAGATCTATAACTTAATGATATGTGCAAAGTCTTTGCCATATAAGATAATAATCGCAGGTTTTGGAGACCTATCTTTTGAGACCATTATTAAATCTACCACACATAGCTAATCTAAATTTAAAATTGACTATGTAATACATGCATCCCACTTTCCTTTTCCTTTTTCATGGAACTTTACAATACCAAGAATTATTTACCATGTAAATAACAACTGAATGAACAACGTAAGTGATAATAAACTGTAATTATTCAATAAAATAATGTTAGTAACTCCACATTATACTTCTGAGACAGATAAACTTGATCAGTTATAACCATTTGTAAACATTGAAAGGAATTACATGAGAATCTTGGTATCTCTGGGAATAAATTGGCCATTAAAAAAAGACAGCAAAACCATAAATCAATAGAAAAACTTACAAAGTGTTCAGAAAAAGAAACATTGTTATGTATTGGTTACCCACTTTCTCTCTGGTTTAAATAAACACATTTAGTATCTTTGGTTTATAAAAAATGTCTATTGTCAGTTTGATACAAACTACATTCAGGAATATAAACAGTAAAGTTCAGAATTAATGCTCCAAATTGCAATTGCTGGTAGCAGGAAAGGATAGTGAAAAAACTCAAATAGAAATGGTACTTGAAAATAAATCCTTGAGTGGCTTCCAGCCTGTCTGATATCTATTTCCCAAAGCACAGAACATTTGTTGTCTCTCATCTGAAATAGATGGTTTTGTCTTGCTGGAGCTTTCACATATGTACATTTGTTTATTCTCTGATGGTGATTCTTCATCATAAGATATTGGAAACAGATTCTCGAGGGAAAACATCTGTTCAGCTATAATGCTAGCATCTGCTAACTTAGGTGTGCTAAGAAAAAAGAACTTTATCTCAGTGGTTCACGGACCTCAAATCTACAAGCTAATATAATATGAAAGGCAGACAAGCTACATATTTCTTACATAGCTCCTACAGGTAGCCTGTCTTTGGCAATGCCAGACACAGAACACATAGTGAGATGGCATTGGTTCTGGGATCAGTTCTGGAGACAGAGGTCATTTGGTCCACTTAGAAAAAGGGTCTCAGACCAAACAAGACACTGGCTCTGCTTTAACATTTCCTTAGTTCTTTCCTTGTTGCTACAAGTGGCTTAAGGTTTATAGATCTGAGGTCTTGGACCTGGCACAACATGAGAGAAGTTTGGCATGGTGGATAGGAGCATGAGCACTAAAGCTAGATTGCTATGGTTCAGGTGCTTGGCTCTGCCATAGTTATTTGGGAAACACAAGTTAATATTGCAAAAGTTACTTAACTTCTCTGAGCCTCTATTTCCTCATCTGTAAAACAGAGATAATTATTTCAGAATTGGATGTAAATGGATAAGAAGCAGAAAGGCACTATATGCAATCTGAAAGTATTTGCTCATAGAACTGTTTAGAATAAATAGCAAAATAATTCATACTGACCTAATTAAATAGAAATAATAACTAACTCTTTGATAAAAGTACCCTCAGGAGACAGCTCTTAGCCTCCAAAGGATTTTAATCTACATATATCCCTGCCTTGCTTCAACTCTCTTTACTCCAGCAGAATCTATGGGCCTCTCTCACCTTTAGTCTGTACTCCCTGCCATGGGGATTGTGAGCATCTTAAATACTTCCTGGAATTTGCAGAGGATTTACAAGACCTGAGCTGATGAAGCTTCAGTTCCCACTCCATTTCCATTCCGCAAATATTTTCTCAGTGTTTTTGGAAGGCAAGGCATTTTGGTACTAAGTAGGATTTTGGTGCTGGTAAAAGCAGATTTTTTTTTTTTGCTTGCTTTTTTCTAAAATCTGTTCTCTGTTTTGTTTCTTTTGATCAGCCCTTATCTGATTTTGCCTTACGCATTTAACTCTGTGCTTACAGCTCATTTTGCTCCTTCTCCACTGTTTCTATATCCACTGTAAAGCAGATCCACATTGCTGTTATTCCTGGAGGCCAGAATGAAGTGGCAACTTTGAAACAAATAGTTGAAACGAGATTTCTGTTTGAGAGTTAAACTTTTAAAGTAATATGCATTAGATCAGAGGGGAGAATCAGTTGTTTGAAGAGTCAGCATGGCTCTCAGACCAGCAAGGCTGGACAACAACAAGACCTGCACTGTTAACATTTCTGAAGAACAAAACAGCCTTGACAGTGGTGGAAAGGGATCCTTCTAAGCACAGTACAGTAGAGAGGGAATCTGGGCCAAGTAGAGCATCAATGGCAAGACTCTCTCTGTTTCGAGTGAGGAAGCTCAGGCTACTTCAGTTGTGAAATATCCCTCAGGATCTCCTAAATGCTTTTGCTCTGAATCTAGTCATCAAGACCTCTGGCCGCCCCTGTAGAGATGGAGTGTGCTGATCTGCCATTTTGAGTATCCTGTTTTTATGACATTTGTATTTCTCATGGCAAATGGATTAGTCAGCATTTTGTTGGGTGTACCATTTAGTTCCATTAGTTTGATGAGTTTGAGGATGCATCTCAGTGTGGGGGCCAAGACCAATGTCCAGACAAATTAAGCTCCTGGGTCTGCCACCTGAAGCCTTGGCCTTGTTTGATGATGCTGTTGTCCAGTGTTTGTTAACTTTGACAAAAAAGTAACTGCTTGCCTGGATTGTGACATCACTTTCCTAACTAATTTCCCATTTTCCTGTCTCTTATTTCTTTCCCTTCTAGTTCATTCTGTAACTAACTGAAAATGCTTCTTTCCCCATATTTGTATGCTATCATGTTACCTCCTCAAGAAACTATAATGGCTACCTACTGCTCTCCAAAAGAATTTTAGGAGGTATGTAAGAGGTCTCCACCAAAGAATGTTTTATACCATCCTGACTGCCAAACTACCAGAAATGTTACCATTAGAACTTTATTCCTTTTGGAGCATTCTGTTTCTATTGTCTTCTGAACTTCATTGTTTTTATGAGAAGTCATATATTATTCTTATATTTGTTCATTTGTTTCTGGCTACTTTTAAAATTTTATCTTTATTTCTGGTTTTCAACATTTAGACTATGACATGCCTATACTTGGCTTCCTTTGTATTTATACTACCAGGGGTGTACGTTACTGGATTTCCTAAATATGTGGATTGTTTATTGAGAAAATATTGACCAAATATTGGAAAAATTTGGTCAATATTTCCTCAAATAATTTTTATGCACCATTGTCAATCTTACACATATCTAAGATTGCTTAATCACATCCCACAGGTCACTGTGGCTCATTTCATTTTCTTTTCAAATTTTGTTCATTCTGTGCTTCAATTTGGGTGATTTTATTGTCTTGTTCTTAATTTTACTGATATTCTTCTGTTAGATACAATCTACTGTCAATGCCATTGGATAAATTTTTATTGTTGCTATTGCATTTTTTATTTCCAGAATTTTTATTTGGTAATATTTTTTATAGTTTAAGAATCTCTCTTGAACCTCCCTATTCCTCCACCATCTACCCATTTTTCCTGAAAATTCTTTAACATATTATCATTGTAATTTAAAAGTCCTTGTGTGTTAACTACAACATTTGGATCATCTGTGGATCTGTTTATATTGACTGATTTTTTCACATATTCCTGTTTTGTTTTTATCCCTCACATATCTAGTAATTTTCATTGTATACTGCTTGATACATTATAGAGATTCTATATTCTCTTACCTTCCTATGGAGAATGTTAGTTTTGTTTCAATAGGCAATTAAATTATGTTGATCAACTTGCTTTTTTTGAGATTTGGTTTTATCTTTCATTAAGGCAAGTCTATATTAGTTTTGCCTCCTGTCCTTAGGTAAATCCCTTAATATAGGCATGTACTATTTATTACAAAGATGGAATTACAATGCAAAGTCTGAAGTTTTTACCAAATCCTTCTAACCTGAGAGTACCCAAACTCCAACCTCTTTCTCCTCTGCAGTAGGCAGTTGTTAAAATTGCTAATCAGTTTTTCAGATTTTCAGCTATTGCTTTTCTCTTAGGATCCTGAGTCTTATCCCATGTGCTACAATTCAGAAGTCAGTCACAGATTTGAGGAGTGTTTTTATGCAGATTTTGGGGCTTCCCTCTCTGAAGCCCTTTCTTTTCTGGGAGTTTACCCTCCTCAATTCTCAGTTGCTCTTTCAGGTCTAAATGTTGTCCTTTAAATCTTGGAGTCAGTAAAACTCAGGATTTCTGCTTTAGTCAGATCCAGGAGATTTTTGAGGACTGGGAGATGCTCTAAAAAGACATAGAAATTTGACTCTATGTGATTTCCCTGTTTCATGGGCTAAATTTCCTCCAGTTTCTTCTTGCTTTTGGTCATTATCCAGTGCCTCCAGTCATTTTATATTTTGTTCAAAGTTTATAGCTATTATCAGCAGAAGAGTTAGTGCAATATCAGCTACACTACCATTATTAGAAGTCCTGAGCCTCCTCTTTAACATTGTAAACCATCCCTACTGTGGTTAATGTGTAAAGCCCTCATTGCCTATTAGTACATTTTTCTAAAACAGAAGCTTGGAATCTCTTTGACTGCTTGACCATGGCCACTGGTCCCCAGTGACCATCTATTCCCTGCCTGTCTCATCTGCCCACCTATAGTAGCTATTTCGGCACGACAGGAGCTTGTGTGAATGAGGTTAACTGGGTGAGCATCAGAAATATACAATATGCTCATGGAATTTCGGGGGATGCCAGAGAGTATAACAATTTGGAACAAACATTTTGGTGTCAAGTGTCCTAGGTTTAAAATTGAACAATTTGTTCAACTTCTGTGACTTTCCATTTTCTCATCGTAAAACAGGAATATCATCTCACAGGATCACTGTGAGAACTCTGTGTGTGTGTGTGTGTGTGTGTGTGTGTGTGCTAATATATATCTTATCACAGTGCCTGGCATAAAGTAAGTTTTTATTAAATTGTTATTAAAATTTTTTAAAATGAAGAAAATATCTTCGATATCACAACACTGTAAAAGAGGGTGAATGAAACAAATTCAGGGTGAATTTTCCCTGGATCATAGTTTCTCAGAATGTAATCAGCATACTCCAGTGGTACAGAATTATATGAAGTTGCTTGTTATTAAGGCACATTTCCTGGCTCCTATCTCAAAGCAAAATTGGCAAGGGTGGGTGTAAGAATATGAATTTCTAATAAACTCCCCAGGTAATTTCTATGTTCATCAAGTTTTAAAAACTAGATAATTCAGAGCCAAAAGGAAAACTCTTAAAGGAGCAGGTGGAAAGACTGCAAGACTTTGTAATTCCCACCTCATCTTCCAGAAGTCTAGATTTTATTGCCACTCTCACATTGATGTCTATGAGCTTATTATTTTAGATGGAGAACAAAAAGTTTTAGTGATTCTTAAGTGTTTGGCTGGAGGGCAATTGGCAGAGTGATTAAACCAAAAGAGGTTATAATTCATCCTTCAAATTTGTGGGTAAAGCATTCTGCTGCATAACTTTTCACCTGTGAAGTTCTCCACAGTTCTTAAATCATCTTTTACTAAGTGAAAATCTCAGCTTCCTTGAAGAATATATATTATTTTTAATCTTTCATTTCTCTTGCTTTCAACAAACATGTTAAAAACTATTAAATTTTGGAATGCAATTTTCCTTAGTTTCTTATTGTAGAATCATGGCAGGGTTTTATAATCTACTCAATATTGCATCTGGGCTTAATACAACATAAGGTGATTATAATGGTCTTAAATACAGTGTGAACATGGTTTTGAAAATCTGAGGTTTTTGAAAGAAAACAGAAATTCCTATCTTTAGTAAACAAATATAAAAACTGAGATAGTGTCACCAAAGTCAGAGGGTGAAGAGGCAAGGATAAGGACTCATGAGGATGAGTCTTAGGTATCTAGTACATTGTCAGTCACTTAATAGAAACTCACTAGAGATTTACTGCATGCATGCATGCATGCATGAAAGCACATTATATGCTTTATATTTGGAATTGGTGGAGTCCCACCTATAAGTGTGCAAATGGGCACATCCTGTCTTACAGAAGCACTCCCCTCACAGTTTCTCCACTTTCAACCAAATGTCCTGGGATGGAAAGATTGTACAAGGGCCAATTGCAGAATTGGTTGAATGGCTGCCAGGCTGGGGCAAGGTCAGGGATGATCTATTAGTGAGCCCCTGCTTGTGGCTCCCTCTATGGACATATTTCTCTCTATCCCACCCTTTACTCCACAACCCATTTCCCAGAATTGTCCACAATTTTCTCAGCTTACTTATCTATATTGCCCACCACAGTGCTACTCAAATCAGGATCCTTCCCTAATGCCCTCCAAATTGACCTTTCTGAAAAATTTACTAGACAAGTGAGCAGCAGAAGCTACAGCCATGAAGCAAATCTCTATGATCTGAAAAAAGTAAATCGAACACCCAGTAAAAACTGACAGACCCTTGCTTATGAGCAGTGGTGCAGTGCTATGGATTTGCTTGCTAGGTGTTTCATTTGATGAGGGAATTGTTTTAATTTTGCAGCCTATGGCAGACCTAGAGAAACATACTCTAATATGCAAGGCACAGGCCCAAATAATGGTTTCTCCATTGTTTGTGGCTTGACAGTTCTCCTGACTTGTTGCAATCATAAGTTTGAAAGTCTGGAGGCTTAAGTTAAATTATTTTGTCATGTGCAGCTTAATATTTTCATTTTAAAACTCTACCTTCTAAAGAATTTTAAGGTATTGCTTTGTACAGTGACTATATATAATCTCCATGTTTTGTTTACAAAAATATTTGTTATAAGTGTAAGAGGCATTCCTTTGTTATTTATTGTGGTTACTGCTTTTAAGGATCAATTTATGTCTGGTAAATAACCAATAAATCCTGAGTTCTATATAACCAAGTATTCACACTGTGAAAATGTATAGAGGAAGGGAAAACAAAGCTGCCAGTTAATCCAGCACACATAAAAGTAGAAAGCTGATCTTTGGTGAATGGTTTGTGTTGGTGGGCCAAGGATGAGAGAGTACAGAACAGGTTGAAGGTAATTGTTAAGAATTAGTAGATTACAGCAGCCACTATCAATATCCTGCTCATATCTCCTCACTCATACCACTTGTAGTAGGTTGAATAATGGCCTCCTAAATGATATGTCCATGTTTTAGCACCCCAAGTGTGTGAATGTGACCTTGTTTGGAAAAATGTCTTTGTGGATGTAATTAAGTTAAGGGTCTTGAGATGAGATCATTCTGGATTTAAGGTGGGCCCTAAATTCAAAGACAAGTATCCTTGGGAAGAGAGGAGAGGAGAGGAGAGGAGGGGAGGGGAGGGGAGGGGAGGGGAGGGGAGGGGAGGGGAGGGGAGGGGAGGGGAGGGGAGGGGAGGGGAGACAGAGACATGGGAGAGAAGGTGATGTGAAGACAGAAGAAGGAACAGGAGAGATGTAACCACAAACCAAGGAATGCCTAGAGTCATCAGAAGCTGAAGAGGCAAGGAAGGATTCTCCTCAGTCATCAGAAATGTGGCCCTGATGACACCTTCTGGACTCCAGAACTGTGAGAGAATCAATTCTTGTGTTTAAGCCACCCAATTTGTGGTAATTTATTATGGCAGCTCTAGAAGACTAATACACCACCTCAGTGCACAATAGTCTGCTGAACTTCCAACTGCCAGAACATGAATTTTCTTTACCTGAATTTCTTCCAGCTGCCAAGACCTACTCTGCCTACTGGTTGAGCAGGCTAGGCCAGTAGTGATGGGAAATGAATGCCTCTGCCTTAGTAGCTCTCATGTAAGGACTGATGGGAGTCAGTGTATAAAGACACCAGCCTCCTCACCCCTTTGGTGGGGTGATGCTGAAGCATGCATCCTATGCTGGCTGGCTCCTAGAATTTAGCTCCAGCTCTGCACAGTGGTAACTAGTGTGATAAACTCTGTACTGGCTTCCTTATCTTCTCCATTTTCAATTGTTCACTCCCACACCAGTTTTTACTGGGATCAACTCCTAAATAAATTCCTACTTGAATGCTTTTCTCAGGGACTGCTTCATGAGAAACCCAAAGTAAAATATAAATATAAAGGAAATGGCACATTGTCCTAGTGGCTTGGTACCATCTCAGTGCTGTAATGCTTTCCTTGGGCATTCTTTTGGACTGTTTTATGAAAGTTGTCTAATTCTAAACTTATACCAACAGAAACCTGCTGTCACTACAAATGACCTCTTGAGATATGTATTTATCCACAACCTCCTTTTGAAAAGGATTTGAGATAACATTGAATTGTGATATTTACTATATCATGTCATATTCTTTTGTTCTTTCCATTACAAGAAAAATACAGAGTATGATGTCCTGGCATATAATTGGTGCTCAATGGATATTTGTTAAATGAATGATTTACTTAATATACATATTTGGATATAAATATCTCAGAAATAATCCCATATACTTATAAAATTAATTTTAGGGAATATTCTGGAAATGAATGAAACATTCATCATTCCTTTCAAGTGAAGCCGTTGATTCATACTGTTTTCTGGAACACTGTTCAATGAAACATTTACTTTAATTTAGTTAATATCCATAAGTAGTTTATCATATTTAAAATTTTAATTATCCATCAATTTGTGTTGTATATAGATAAATTATTTACAAGCTATACCCTTGCCCTCAAAGCTGGAGGCAGGGTTAGTGAATGGCAAGTGGTCATTTTTATCTTGTGCAAACATGTTTTTCTTAATAATCAGATGCTCTTTATTTTTTTATTTTTAAGTAAAGAAATAGCTTTATTTAAAACATAAGCTAACATTTTTATTAGATTCATTAAAAATGATTACAGTAAGAATTTCCAGGCTACACCCAACCTTGCCTATTAGAAAATTTTCTTATATTCCAAAGCCTTGAAATCTTTTATATGTGAGGCATTTGCTATGTGAGGCAGAGTTGGTACAGACATTCATTTCAAATGGAAATCTCTTCTTCCCAAGCTTAGAATGGATGAACCCTGATGGAAATGATGGTCAGTTTTGGAGAATTTTGACCCTTGGCATCTGATTTTCCTTAGGACACATGATGAAAACAGATATACAAAATCAAAAGAGATAAAGCACAGATGCTCACAGACACAGGTCAGGCCAGGGAGGCTTGACACTGAGATGCTGAGTTTGGGTCCCAAGGAAGGAGCTTGGTGGGGCCACTTTTGCTGCTTGGGGTGCCACTGCCCCTATAATGGGCCCACTCTATGTCATAGGCACCCTCACAGATATAGGAGAAGTTGGTGTACCCAGGCCCTAGATTGAACGCCTGCTGGGATCCTGCCATTGTGCCACCATGCTGGGTTTAATGCTTTGTGGCCTCTGCTTGGCCCAAGCTATGCCTGCTGGAGGAAACACGCCATGGTTGGTGCACCCACCACTGTTGACCAAGAAGGAACAAGGAGGGCACCAGTCAGGAAAGCTGGAAAGCCCATGACAGGCTGGATCCATTGACTGCCTGACTGAGTGACTGTTGGGTAGACTAGATTCTCTTTAGAGTTTTCAAAATTCCTTCCTTATCCTCATTGTCCAAGCCTAAATTAGTTACTCCTTCTTCCAAATACTGTTTCTTTGAAATTAAAAAAGGCATGATGATTTAATAATAAACAAAATAACATAATTAATTTTCCAGATATTATATTTCAACTTTTCCATTATTTGTTTTTACTTAGGGTGCCCTTCCCTTTTTAGATCCTACAGACTCTTCCTTTTCTCTCATTTAAATAAGCAAACTCAAAATTCCCAAATCGGGAAAATGATGAATATTTTCTCATAGTAATTTTTACTGAATGCAAAGCCTGTCTTCATATATGAAAAAGTACATGTTTGTTTGATGTTTGTCTTAAATGATTAACTGAATCTTCTTCAAATATTGGTAAAAAGTTTTTGAAACCACTGACTTCATTGCTCTTTTTATCTCTTTTCAAAACACTGAGGAGATGGACTGAAGGCCAAGTAAACACGTTTATAAACAAAGGGAAATAAATTCTACAGGCTTTTAAAAATAAAACCTGTTTAGTGTAGATATGCCCTGCTGCAGCCAGTGTTTTAATTTCATAATTTTCTAGAAATAACTACACAGTCTCTGTAGAAAATATTATATTTGAACTTTAAAAAGGATACTACCCACACTGATGACTTTTTTCTTAAAAAATATAGAAAATTATAAGCTTTAAGTTTGTTGAAAAGGAGAACTGTGGAAAAGAAATTACTGTTTCCCTCATTCCAAAAGCAGCAGGTTCTCTTTAAATTCTTATTACTTGTTTCTTACAAAACACTTTTGGATCCATTCATTCAATCAAGAAATCTTTATTGGAAGGTTCTTAGATCTTCAGAATGAAGTAGATAATTGTTCTTGCTTTCATTTATTAATTTATTCTCAAAAACATCATTCACTAGAAAAAAATGAGCAAATTTTATATTAATATAACTAGATAGTGTATTAACTTTAATCTTTAATAAAAACTTACAGAGTGAGATAGAAAAAGATAATGCTTCAATAACCCGTTCTTATTGTCTGTGTTCACAGTGAACTGAATGCTTATCCCTCTTTTTCCATAGCAAGAAACAAAGTATTTTTTTTTTTTTTTTTATCAAAATGAGACCATTTGCTAACATGTGGATTTATATGAGATTTTAAATATTGTTGAAAGTGCAAAGCCTGGGGACAAATATCATATAAGAAAGAAATTAAACTGAGTTTTTCTGTATTGAAGTACAAAATCCAGGAATTAGGAACCGATTGATCCAAGGATGAAACCTGTTAAGATTCCATTATTGCGCCAGTCTTTGAGGGTGGAAAAGAAAAATTCCATCATCTAGATTTTATCATAAATGCTAGTGCAAATAAGTTTTCAGCTGAGGTTATGAACTGAATTTAAAGTAGCACAAAGTACTTTATTATAACTTTTAGATATTTTATTACTTTATGCAGAAATCTGTCCAGACATCACACAAATAAAAAGGGAAGCAGCACTGTTTCTTTGCTGCAGAAGCAACTTTCACATGATTTTTTAAATTTTTATTTCTAGACTCATCTACTATCAATATGCTTTTCCCAATGACTTTGCTGTGATTTTTAATGGGTTTTTGGATGGCTTCTTGTACATTTGTGATGCAATTTCAGGTGTAAGGATATAACACTTCTTCCCAATTATCTTTTGGGATGGTGAAGACTTATAATAAATGATAATCTAATAATTCATAGACCACTTTGCAATTCCTTATATAATATTCTTGCATAGATCTGCCTAATCTGGTTGCTTATGCTCAGGAGGATCCTGATAGCTGTTTGCATTTTCTTAGTAGGGCACTGCTGGTGTGCATGTGAGGGACAATGTCAGGAAGGCATGACAGAATGGTAAGGGAAATCTGGTTGAGAAGCTCTAGGGTCTCAATCAAATGGATTCTCAGGCCTTTACTGTAGGTTTTAGGGTATTAAGTCTCATCTAGCCATCTAGCCCAGCAGTGGAGATATCGGGAATATTTACAATTCTTCACTCTGGGTCATCTCAGCAGAAACTATGTGCTAATCAGGCCTCTCTCCTAGTCAAACTCTAAAGTAAGGGTTCCTAGGCTCCATTTCTTATTCACCAGCACAAGGGTGATCAGTGGCAGATCTCTCATAGCAATGTATCTTGGCACACAGTGGTTTGGTTTCAAAGTTTTTGTAAAAAAAAAATTAAAACAACAGAAAGTCCAAGCTTCTTGCATAAAAAGAGACTGAAGCACCTTTCTGTGTGGGGTGGACACCTCAGGGAAGTGAAAGTGAATTGACAGGTCAAGCTTTTCCCCAGGACTGGGTTGTTGTTGAAGCCATGTTTGAGGAGAGCTTCTTGTCCGCACTCGACACAAAATAGTGTGCTTTATAAAACAGGATCTCAAGAGCATGTGAGGTGGGACTCACTGTCACCCAGGTCTGAATGGGATGTTTTTAGGGATTCTGTCATTATTTGTCACTCCTTAGGATGTTTGTAAAGAAGGGAAACACTGAACGGAAGTGTTAGACTCTCTTGTCCAGGAGCAGGCTTTTGCAGATTACAGTGAAAGCCATCTGCCCTCATCAACAGCCTGTAGAAAGAGTGGCAGGATAGAGTCTGCACTGTTCCATTGTCACCAGCTTTGCCTCTCTCATGTCTACCATTTCTGAGCCTCACCAACATTACAGCAAAGTTATAGATGCAGTTCATGCACCTAGAACGGCTGCTAGGGAAGTGTTGGTTAAAATCAAAAAAGCAGGCCCGGCCGACATGGCTCAGTGGTTGAGTGTTAACCTATGAACCAGGTCATGGTTCGATTCCCAGTCAGGGCACATGCCCGGGTTTCGGGCTTGGTCCCCAGTAGGGGGAGTGCAAAAGGCAACCAATCAATGATTCTCATCATTGATGTTTTTATCTCTCTCCCTCTCCCTTCCTCTCTCTGAAATCAATAATAATAATTTAAAAAAGCAAAGCTCAGTGGAGATTTTTCTCAGGGCTTCTGTAGTCAAGCAAATCCGTTTACAAAGAGTGATTGATTTTAAAGGTTATGTGAGACACTGTCATTCAAGACATTTCCAGATGCAACTAGATGATAGATTAACAATTCAAATACACGTGAATCTTCTCTCCACCGCTCCCCCCCACTAGAGATTTAAACTTTCTGATACTTAAGACATAAATGTGTTTGGTGAGAGATATTCTGTCTACAGGACTAATGATTTATGGCAACTCTATAATCCACCAAGCCTGGCCAATGTCTTCTTGTATTCCTTGTGGAGCTAGGCCCCCAATGTAGGATTATAAAGAGCAGAAATTATATCAATTTGTTGGACTGTGCCCACTGCAGCTCTCTGACAAGGCTCCAAATTATCTTTATCCCTAGGATCAGCTGAGAAGACCTCCTTGTACCTTAGCAAAGCCTATTTACACTGTGAAAGTATAATTTTCAAAAAGTTAAAAACACAATTTATATGCATAAAGTATGATTGCATGTTGAAGATTTATTAACTTGTTAATGAGAGAAATGGTAACATGGTAAAAACTGGTTAAAAGAGCATTTTTTTGAGAGACAGAGTATTTATAGGCATTTAAAAGGATATTAAAATAAAGTGTTATAGGATACAAAACTGATTTATATCCTACAGGACAATAAAATTCATAACATTTGGGGTTTTCTTTTCCACTGGATAGAAATTATTTACACCGTTACTGGAAAAGATCTATAAGTTAATATGTAACTTCACAGAATCTGAGCCAATAATTACTAGTAAATAGCAAAATCAAACAAAGATATATTCCTGCAGAGTAAATAATCCTTAGTAAGCTTGCTCCGACGTGACACTGAAAGGACTATTTCCAAGGTTTAGTTATTTTTCCTTAACACCTTGCATTACATTATTATGATGAACCTAGATTTTATTTGCTCCTGCTTGCTTTCTTATCCCTGTCCCAGTTTGATTTAAAGCCTACAGCCCCTGCAAAATATTCACTTTCCTGCCTTCCAATAGAAATTTTGGGGATTAACCAGGAAAAAAACAAATTATCTTTTAGACTGACTTCAGATTTACTCTGCTGGGTGCCTTGGATGCCACTTCTGCCCCGATTGCCCTCAAAGTCTCTATTGTTGCTGCTCAGCTGTTGATGGGACATCTGCATCCTCTACAGGTGGACTGGAACCTTTGGCCCTACTGTCGAGTGCATGGTGGTTTCTTCTAGGGTGCATCTACACTGTGCTGATAAATGTTTAACAACTAGTTCTTGGGGGAAAAAAGCCCTGGTTTGAAACACTTGCCAATTTTCATGGTATAAATACTTTCACTATGGCCAATTTCAAGCTGCCAACATGATTTCAACCAGCTAAGGTGGCACAAATCGGCTTCAGTACACCACTGGCTAGAGGCAGGAGGGGTGCCTCTCACCATTGAGATTAAAACTATTCAAGAGTCCCATAGCAGTGCTTCTGAGGCTGTTTCCAGGGTTTTAGTAAAACAACTCTCAGCACTTTTTCTTACAGCTTTCCATGTTCCTTTAAATGACCCAATAGGAAAGTCGCAATCATTGTAGGGAAACGGCAGTTCCAGTGGACTCAGAGCAATCTTATGGCTTGCTTGCCCAGGCTGTCCAACACCTGGTTCACAGCTGAGTCTTGAGAATGGAAAGCTATAAGAAAAAAAACATGCCTAGAGCCATTTTACTAAAATCCTGTGAAACGCTCAGCCTCAGGAGCACTACCATGGGATCCTTGAGTAGTCAGAACTTGTTTGAAACTGCCATAAAGTGTAGGAGTTTAAATGTGTACAACCCCAAATATAAATGTACTCAGTGTTCTCTGTTAAATCTAAGTAAGAATCATATATTTGGGGGTAGGTTTATAGACCACCCATTTGCTAGAGGTTTGAGAACCTGACCCAATGTTTAAGCCCTGCAATTATATCTAACATCCAAACTCTTCCCAGTTCTGAATGACAGAATAACCAATAGAATTCTGCTCCATTATTATGGCTAAAATTGACCAACCTAAGGATTGCCTGTCAACATCATCTTCCCTGAGGCGTTGCTCTTTTAAGATCCTGATTCACCACATCATCTGGAGCATTTTGTTTTCTTGGACCTCCTGCTGAACTTTTATGTGCTTCTTGAGTGCTGTGAACAGAGCTGCACACAGGGTCCGAGGTGTGGACACATTGCATTTGCTACAAAAATAGGAATAATTTCTGACTTATTTTTATATGTCTTCAGAGGCATTGTAGCATTTTGCTAGTTCCTTTTGTCTTCAAATGCATGCCAAATCAGTGTCTTCAGGGATTCAACCAGATATCTGCATGTTTTGTGAATTTTCTCTTTATTATACTCCTCACATAAACAGGGAACTAACCACGGCTCCTGCTAGTCCATTCAGGGCCTTTGTCCAAAATAGAAAGGTCCCCTTCCTCTAAGTGGAAGTAGCTCTGTGCCAAGGCACAAGACTTGTGGAGCAGAACATTAGCTGAATTTCAGCATTAATTCCTGGGTTGTCTGATGGCATTCACCTTCCTACCCAGAGCAAGACGAATTATCCATCCTTGTCTACTGACTTTAAGCCAGAACTTTAGCTTCTACAAGAGTCCCTTCAAAACAGAACCTTTTTCTCATACTCTATGGAAGGAGAGATACTACAAAGGGAGTCTATTTTTTGGAACCTAGGAAGTGCGTCAGGCTGGGTATTAGCCCCATGAAGCTGAGATGACTATTCCCTGCCCTCATCCCAAACTTCTGTACCTGGCAAGTACTTTCCAAACTTCCTTGTTTTTGCATACCTCCTAAAGTAAAAACAGTTTCAATAAGAACTATGTAACCCCTAGAACATTTTAAAGTTAGTGGAAATAATTACATCACCCTTTTGAATGTGTCTTAGTCTTTTCCAACTGCTATAACAAAATAACATAAACTGAGTCAGCAACTGGAAAGCGAAAAACTACATTTCCCAGATTTCCTTGCAGCTAAAATTTTGGGCATTATTATGGCTCCACTAATCAAGTGCACTCACATGAGATTTAAAAGGTGAAAGTGAGGGAGAAACATTGCCTCTGAGCCCCCTGCTGACTAAAGCAAGGTACAAAAGAGGGAGAGTGGAATGTATGTTATGTCCTCCATATCCAACATAACTGTGTGGCCATTACATAATATTTTTAAAAAATTTTATATTAGAAAAGTTTATAAAACAGTGAAAATTAATTATATATATATATAAACTGAAAGTATATATACTAAAGTTAATGCTATTTGAGTAGTGGCTGTAATATGTTGATGGAATAAATTATTGAATAGGTTGGGGTTGGAGATTGGATTCAAACATGTGATGAGGTTAGGCTTGGGACAGAAGAAGGGTTATCCACTCCGATAAGGTTGAAGAGGAGAAGGTAAGGATGAGTGTTCAAAGGCAAGTTGTAGGTGGACAGGGAGCAGTGAGATGGTTCTTATTGTTGGCCTCCATTTTCGATGTGATGTGGAGGCAAGGCCATTACTGAGAGTGAAGGGGAAGCTGTAGGGTTGGAAATGTTAGATTAGTAGTTAAGATTCAAGACTACAGATATGGGTAATGGTAGAAACAGCTGGTCAGACTCAGGCTACATACAGTTGTTTCTGGTGGGCACTGAGGGTTCAGCTGATGTAAGAAACTAGGCTATGCTGCCTAGGTTATTTCTCCAACAGGATTCAACAGCCACAGAGGCCAAGTGTGGTTTGTGGTGTCACAATCTTCAACCCATCTGACATTTCTTGAGTGAGTTAAAATTTCCTATCAAGAACCATTGACTTTGACCACATTAGCTATAACTGGGCATTCAATAAACAGTCATTGTTTTAAATTAGGGAATCAGCTATACCGTAATTGATAAACTCAAATATAACTGCCATGATACAAATCCAGGTTGCATTAGTTATTAGAGTTGTATGATTTCTCTATGCCTCAATTTTCTTATCTGTATAGTGGAGGCAATAATAGTATTTATTTCACAGAATTGCTGTGAAATCTAAATGAAATAATTCAAAGTACTTAGAACAATGTTCATTACATTGTAAGCCTGTAATACATCTTATTTGCCATTGTTATTATTATTATCTTTGTTGATATGGAAAAAGAAGAGTGTGAAAAAAGTGTGATTTAATTTTATTACCTATTTCCACTTGCTCACTAGACCTGATCTCATGTTTTCTTGTCATACTAACATGGTTGAGAAGTAGAGTCTTTTAATTAATCAATTATTCTGATTAAGATATCATGGCCATATATTGATGAGCAATTTCCAAAGTAGCATGGTACAATATGCAGAACATGATTTTTTTCATTGTATGTAATCTACTCTTCGACGAATTAGGAGGAATTGAGCACCTGTTACAATTGGGTTCCCCAGGAAACAGATTGTGAAATGAAAATGAACAGGCAGGAAGTTTATGAGAGAGAGTCCTTGGGATCAACACCAGTGGGAAACAGAGGAAGGACACGGAAATGTACAGGGGAAGGAGGCAAGCTTTAATGCTGCCTCTGGTGAATGAAGAAGCCTTACCTCATCTCATGGGGGATCCCTGAGCCTTGTATGGCCCCTCAGAGTTGTCTTAAATTGGAGTGAGGGGTTCCAGCCTTTATATCTGTGCATTGACCAAACATTTGATTCAGGCTACCCCTGAAAAGAAGCATGATGATGGACAAGGTAGTTTACTTAAAGGAGTCAATTCTCAAAGAGGGCTGACAGCTGAGAGACACTTTTTGGACAACACTTTTAACATCTTGGGGAAGAGTCCTCCCTTCCTTCTGAAAGGGAATTTGGGTGCCATATTAGAGTATCCACCACCTGATTTTTTGATCATCATCATTTGAATGTCATTGAGATGTACAGTTTTACTAAAAAGAACGCTGATCAATCAAACATCAGGTGAGAGAGATTCCACAGTGCTTTGACCTTTCATGGCAACAGAATTCAAGTTGTTTATTTATTGCCTGTGATGTCATCTTTCAACTGTGTAGGAGTTTTGGAAATATAAGGGTGTGTGTGTGTGTTTCTCCAGTATAATCTAGAGGTACTTTTCTCTTTCTTTCTCTTCCTGTAAACTATCTCTCCACTCTCCCAGTCTTGCTTTATCTCTCTCTTCTGTTCAATACTACATTTTCTTGTAACAGAAGAGAATGCAAGCCAGAGCCACAGGGGAATTGACCTTCTTGTGTTGTTTTCTACAGACGTGGAGGATTAGCTGAAAGAGGCACTTATGTGAGAAAGGATTACCAGAAGGACACAGCAGGTCCCAGGGGAGGGAGGTCTGTGTCCTCGCACAGATGATAGTTGCAACAGCTGGTATCATATTGCAATGATGACCTGGGAACAGTGGGGTGAGCACTGGCCCTTAGGCTCTTTTGTAACAATGGAAGAATGGTAATTTTTGTACCCGACCACAGTATTTCAGTATACCCAATGTCTGCTGGGGTTGTGGATTAAATATGGATCTAGCACTAGTTTATACCTTTTTTTTCACCTTTATATTAACTTGTTGTATTTGGAACTTAAATGTTTTCAAACTGTTGAAAAGCATTTCTCTTGACAAGACTGCTTGTTAGTAAGGGCCTAAAGAGGAAGACAAGACAGTTATTGCTCTTATCACTGTTTCAGTTTTGATGGTAGTGTAGATGATTAATCTTGGAAAACATTTATAGTAAAGTAGAACAAAGAAAATTTGAGACATCATTGGTAATGAACAGGGAATGGTGGCAGTAAATAATGGTGTTCAAATGAAGGGCTTCAGCATTGTTCCCCTCCCCCCATCTCAACCACACTAGGGATTTCTTATTTTCTTCTTTTGTACAGAGGTATTGAGAATTAAGAACAGGCTGGAAAACTGCATTGCCTTTTCAAAGAGGAAAAATACTAGTTATAGTAGAATGTAAGACGTGGTAATGCAGGATGAAAAGTCAGACAGACAACAAATATTTGTTGAGTGTCTACTAGTGGCATGCAGTGCACTGACGATAGGCAGGAGAGCAAGGGTCAGTAGCAGATGCTGTTCATGTCCTGTTCCTGTATCTTGTCTTTACTACTTCAGTGCATGCAAGTCCCTATTATACTTGTCAGCACATGTATTTCATTACCTGGAGTCTTTCCCTGGCTGTCAGAGCCCACCTGCCTGTGTGTAGGGCATCCCAGAAGTTCTGGGAATTAATATTCCCTTAAGAGCAGCCCTAAGTCATAACTGACAGGAGTGGGTGTATAAATAGCCCACTTTTATCCCCCTCTACACTGGTTCCAGTAGGTCCCTGCTGGATTAAATTCAGTGTAGCCAGCTTGATAATGGACATTTTATTGGCTGCCTTGTTTATCACTGTCTCACTTCTCTACTCCTCAATGGGTGTTTCCAGAGATTGTCTTCCAGATAAACTACTTGTACTATGATCCTTATTTCAAGGTATTCTGGGAACCAAAGCTAAGGCCCAGTCTATTGGGGAAGGCAAACATATTGACCAGTGTGAATAGTGCTATAGGAAGTACATTTTGCTTCAAGCTACAATATTTCTGCTTAATTTCCTGTGTGAAATTCAGGGTCCTCTGTCATGAAGAAGAGAAATAGGTACAAAAGTACCTATTTTGCTATTTACAATACAGGGAAGAAGTTTCACTGCTTTATTGACAGAGAAGAAATACAATGATGAATCCAGCCACGAGCATGATACCTTTGTCTTTTGTGTTGAGAGGGTGAGATCTATTTCTAATGTGCACTGCAAAATCTGGCTAGGTGTGGGCGTACAGGGCTCTGCTGGGCAGCAAGGAGAGGCAAAATTTGAGTCACATTTTCAAGACCTTTGTGGTCAATTCAATAACCTTAAACACACATTTGATAACCTGATATATAAAGCTCTTTGTTAACTTTTTTTCCAGTATTACTAGCTTTATTAACTACTTCGTTTTTATTTTTATTTTTTTAAATTTATCTTTATTGTTGAAAGTATTACAGATATCCCCCCCTTTTTTTTTCCATTCATCCTCTCCACTCCACATCCACTCCCCGACGCTGCCCTCACCACACTATTGTCTGTGTCCACCGGTTATGCATTATATTCATAGAAGTTCTTTGATTAACCTCTCCCCACCCACTCCCCAACCCCTGTCTTCCCACTGAGATTCATCAGTCTGTTCCATGCTTCTATGTCTCTGGATCTATTTTGTTTCTCAGTCTATGTTGTTTATTAGATTCCACATTTGAGTGAGATCATGTAAAACTGAATCAGGAAGAATTAGAAAATTTGAATAGGCCAAGAACAACTGATGAAATCGAAACAGTAATAACAAAAAAACTCCTACCAAACAAAAGCCCTGGTCCGGATGGCCTCACAGGGGAGTTTTCTAATTCTTTAAGTTGTAAGGTTAGATAGTTTACTAAAAATTTTTCTTGCTTTTTGAGGTAGGCCTGCAGTGCTACAAACTTCCCTCTCAGGACTGCTTTTGCTGTGTCCCATAGATTTTGGGTTGTTGTGTGTTCATTTTCATGTGTTTCCAGGAAGTTTTTTCTTTCTTTCTTGATCTTATTGATAAACATTTGTTGTTTAATAACATGTTATTCAGCCTCCATGTGTTTGAATGTTTCTGAGTGTTTTTACTGTAGTTCATTTCTAATTTTATGCCCTTGTGATCTGAGATGCTTGATATGATTTCAGTCTTCTTGAACTTGTTCAGACTGGTTTTGTATCCTAACATGTGGCCTATCTTTGAGCATGACACATGTGCACTTGAGAGGAATGTATATTCTGCAGCTTTGGGGTGAAATGTTCTGTAAATATCAATTAAATCCATCTGATCTAGTGTGCCATTTAGTCACTGTTTCTGTGTTGACTTTTTGACTGGAAGATCTATCCAGTGAAGTCAGTGGGGTGTTAAAGTCCACGACTGTGACTGTATTGCTGCTGATCTCTCCCTTAAAGTCCTTAAGGTTATTATTGCTAGGTCCTTATTTATTGCTATTTTAATTCTTTATGCCTATTTTAACATTTCTTGCAGTACTTCTATTTCTACTTCTAATTACAGCAGTACCTTTAACATTTCCTGCAATGCTGGTTTGGTGGTGATAAACTTCTTTTGTCTTTTTTTTGTCTAGGAAGCTCTTTATTTCACCACCTATTTTGAATGATAGCCTTGCTGGATAGCGTAGTCTTGGTTTCAGGTCCTTGTTTTTCATTACCTTGAATATTTCATGCCATTCCCTTCTGGATTGTAGAGTTTCTGATGAGAAGTCAAATGACACCCTTATGGGAGCTCCTTTGCAGGCAATAGATTGCTTTTCTCTATCTGCCTTTAATATTCTCTCTTTGTCTTGAATTCTTGGCATTTTAATTATGATGTGTCTGGGTGTGGGCCTCTTTGGATTCTTCTTGCTTGGGACTCTCTGCGCCTTCTGAACTTGTGAGACATTTTCCTTGACCAGGTTAGGGACATTTTCTGCCATTATTTCTTCAAACAGCTTCTCTAACGCTTGCTTACTTTTGACCTCCTCTGGCACTCCTATAATGCGAATATTGTTATGTTTCATGTTGTCCCACAGCTCCCTTAGACTGTCATTCCATTTTTTAATTGTTTTTTTCTTTTTGGATCTCTGGTTGAGTGATTTTTTTCTACCCTATTTCTAATTCACTGATCCAATCCTCAGCTTCCTCTAATCTTTTGTTTGTTCCTTCCAATGTATTCTTTATTTGTGCTCTGTCATTCTTAATTTCCTTCATAGTTTCCATATCTTTTTTTCATGCTGTTGAGCATCCTTACAATCAATATTCTGAACTCTATATCTGATAGATTGTTTTTCTCCATTTCATTTAGCTCTTTTTCTGGAGACTTCTCTTGTTCTTTCATTTGGGGCTTGTTTTTTGTCTCCCCATTTTGGCTGCCTATTTGGGTTTGTTTCTATGTATCAGGTAGATCTACCAGGATTCTCAGTCTTTTTGGAGGGTCTCTGGTGCAGGCCAATGTCAGGCACAGTTTGGAACTGGCCCTCAGTACCCTGTTTGGAGCTGTCGACGACCCTTGGCTTGAGGTCTCCTTTGTTGGGGCTGGGTATAATTAGATAGGACCAAGATGCACACCAAAGCCTGCTTTTTCAAAGCCCAGGTCCAGAAGCAGATCAGGCAAAGATTCATAGCACTCTGAGGTCTGCCTCTGGCTGCAGGCTGATTAATCTGATTCTCTTAATGAGCCTCTGACTGTAGAAACTCCACAAAATAGGGCTAGAGGTTTTCCATCAGGGTGGGGCAATTGTTTCCCCCTCAGGCAAAAGCTGCTTGGAAGGTAAATGTCTGCCTCTGCAGTATGGAGAAATAACTCAGCACAGGAATCCAAAGGGGTACCCTCTGAGCTCTATCTCCAGAGCCCACATAATCCTAGATTCTCCTCAAACAGCTCCAGTCCACTCTGCCCTCCCTCTGCTAGAACCCAAGGTGAGTGTCTGCACATGAAACTTTGTGCATTGGCTCTTTAAGAGGGTGCCTGCATTTCTAGCCATCTCTCCCTGGCAGACAGGAACCTGGCTGCTCTTCACAGGCAGATGTTATGTGGGCACGTTTCTCGGTTCTGGTCCTCTTGGCTGGGAAGCCCAGCCTGGGGTTTAAGCCTCAGAGTCCTCAGTAGGAACCTCCCACAGCTGAGATCTCCCTCTGGACTTTCCGCTGCTGCCTGTGGAAGCACGGCCTGCCCTCTCACGCCTCTGCACTTCCTACCAGTCTCTGTGTGGTCCCCAATTTTCCTCCTTGGTTATGAGGGTTCGCTTCAGCTAATCTTCAGTTGCAGGTGATTATTCAGGCTTTTTTTTTTTTTTAATATTTTAGTTGTATTTCCAGTTTGGTCCTGGGCGAGTGTCAGTGTAGCTTTCGCTCAGTCTGCCACCATCTTTAATCTCAACTACTTTATTTTTAAATAATTGTTCTGTTTTGTTTTTTATATTGATAATTAAACTTTGATTTAACATCCAGAATTAGTTTAGTGAGAGCCTGGTATGCCGACAAATCACACATTTTAGAAATGTGGCTGCAGGAAAAATCCACCTCCTTGAGATTTTTGGGTGACTGGAAATTGAAGAATGTAATCAGTTTATTTTGAGAAGCATTAAGTTCTAAAAAATAAGGCATACATCTCACACAAGACAAATCTTCAATTTTATTTACCAAAAGATCCAACTTCTCTAGGTGAACATATCCACAGAAGATGCTGATGACAATTAAGTCAGAGCTCAGTAAAGTTAGATTGAGATAGACCTGCTCAGTCCCAGAACCCAAGTGCCCCAACTGGTAGAGTGCCTCAGCCACGACCTCCTCTCTCAGGAACCCATCAAATTCCTCCTGAAGCTATTTGAATACCTGTACCCCAGGGTTCTATGCTTGGCCTTCCTCTCCTCTTCTTTTCCTGGCCGATGGCAGACTCTGATACTGATGACTCAGCTCTTTGTTAACTTTTAAAGCCAAAATCAAAAGGATAAAAAGTCACAGAATTGGGAGTAAGATAAAATCATTTTCCAGGTGGTTTCTGACTAGCACACAGTGGCTTCCTTGTGTTAATAGTGACAAGCCACCAGCCGGCAAGTTATTTATTACAGTGTAACAGCTGTAATTCTGTGGGTATGGATGCATTCCCTAAAATCCCTTGAGCTTTCTTTCAAATCCTGGTTTTATTAGCATCAGTGGTTGTCTCTATTGAATAGTTTAGCATATAGTTAGCTATACTGCTTATCTTTAATAAGAGCTCAGAAAATGTTATGTAAGCAATACAAAGGAAAGTCACTTTGTTTGGGGCACACTGGCTCAAATTACTGCCCTCTTTGTTAACCTGCTATTTACCTAGTGTGGTAAAAAGACACTGCAGAGCAGAAATGAGAAGCAGGATGTGAATTTCTATTGCCATCCCTATTCTCCCTCCCCAACCTCTTCAGCACAGAGGACCTTCTTGACTAGGGAAACAAGGGAAAGTGGTGTGAATATCATCTGGAGTAAAGTGTGCTCAAAATTTTGCTCTTATGGGCATCGTTGCCAGTCAACTCAGCTACTGTGGACTGATGTTTCATTTCTTTCCTTTTCAGGCAGAGGAAAGTGTTGTCTCAGCATTCTACTGGGCAGGGAGGAGCCTTGAGGAAAAAGACTGGGTTTGACCTTCTAATCAAATGCTTGCTAAGGTTCAGGAAATCAATTTTGTTCTCCCCACTGGAAAGATCTCCTCTGCAGTCATGTCCCCTTTTATCCAAATATGTGCCATGTGCAGAGAAATACATTTAGTATTCAACACCCATAGCACAATAGTGTAGCTGAGTTCATCATGCCCCTTTGAGAAAAATCTTTTTTTTTTTTTTATTAACAATAAAAAGTTGTGGTTTTTCTATAAGGAGAATAATAGATATCTTGATATGACAGATTCTTGGCTTTGACTGCCCCATGACAAATTATTTTTTCAAGTTTGGGTACCCTTTTAAATAGAAATATACTCACTATCTGTTTTGAGAAACACGGGGCAGTCAAAGCCAAGACTTGATATGGGAGCCCTGGCAATCAGAACCTGATGATTTCACAGAAAATGTTTGATTTCTAAAATCGTTAAAGAGCACATAGATTTTTTTAAAAAAATGGGGATTCCACCTGCTGTACAGGGAAAGTAAAGGAAAGGTGCCAGGAAATGAAAGGGAGGGAAACGATGAGGGAAATTAGAGATGACTAAGTGTTCTTAAGAAACCACATTTAACACTGGGCTTTGGCTGATGTTGGAAAGGGTCCAGTCTGAGAAAAAGGGGCTGACTGTACTCCTTGACAACTCCAGCGGGTAGAGTTAACGGAAAGGAAGCTGAAAAAGTGCACTTGAGGATGATAAAAGTGAATAGAAGAGAGACTGTTAATTCAGTGTCTTTAAGGATAATTTGTGCTTTTACACTGCAGCTGTTATTTAAGTTAAGGGAACCAAATGGGAAAGAAAGGCTAGAACCACAAGTCTTCTAGAAGAGTTATTGATAAAGAACAACAGACCTTTCTCTCTCACTTCATCATTAACCTTTATTGCTTCACTGTATAACTTCCCCTAGTCTTTGCTGCTCTCTGAAGGCATATGATAAATTAAGCTATGCTGATGTTATTGAGTATTGGACACTCATTGTGTTTCTCAAAACAAATAGTGAGTGTATTTGTATTTAAAAGGGTACCCAAACTTGAAAAAATAATTTGTCATGGAGCAGTGAAAGCCAAGTTTTATCCCCCCATCCATGTCACAGATCCATTCATTGGGAATTTTAAAAAATCTCTGAATCTCTGTTGAAGTATTTATTATATTGCTTAAATATATGAAATGTAAAATATAAAATATTACAGAAAATTATAAAGAAATAAAGGCAAGTTACAGGACCAAGTGGTAGAGATATGTGAGCTTAAAAACACCCTCACCCCAACCAGCCCCATGCTTGGATGAAGGCATCTTCAGAAGCTGCAAGTTTTAGGATTTTGTGAGATCTGAATTGAACATCAACAGAAGACTTGACCTGGAAGGGATTCAATCACACCTGGCCTCCTGCCAGCATTTTCCAGCATACAGTTGATTGTCTCTATGCCTGTGGTGCCTTTTCAGGTAACCACCTAACTCATAATTTATACTCCAGGGTACTAGGTAGGGTACAAAAAACACCAAAGCCAAGTCTATAATGCACAGATTTATTTCAATGTGCTTTAAGGCAGTTCAGCACTTTTCTTTAGATAGAACATTCTGTGATGATGGACATGTCCTACATCTGTGCTCTCCAATACATAGTCACTAACCACATGTTATTGAGCTCATCATTTGTGGCTAGTGTAATTAGGAAAGTGGATTTTAAATTTTATCTAATTTTAATTAATTTAAATTTTAGTAGCCTCATGTAACTAGTGGCTACTGTGTTATACAGAGTGCAGAACTAATCATTGGATAATGAGAACATGGAATAATTAACAACATTTATTTTTCACATTAAAGAGAAGCTTGGGACCCTGGAATCACACATTTAAATAGTTTTTCCTATTGGCTATGTCTGTCTGTGAGTGACTATGTGACTATGATGTTACTCAATGTTTCTTTGGGGAACATGTAAATTTGTTGTTAAGGGTAGGGTCACCTTGTCCTCATTTTCAGCCTCCAGGTCAGATTAACACATAGGGTTACTTTCTCCTCCAGATAATTAGGCATTGCCTTCCAAAGCTAGATCAGTTTTTTCAGTAAGAGCAAGAAGCTGGAGTCATTCCAAAGAATAAAAGCTTTCCTTGAAGACAAGACATTCTCTAGACACTGGCTGTGGAAACAACTGGAGGCCTCTTAAGTAGAAATAATGGCAGTCCTTCCTTCAACTCTCCCTAGGAATGATAGCATTAGTGGTTTGAATACATTAAAGACCGGATCACTCTATGCCCACCCCAGGCAGATCATATATATATATATATATATATATATAATCTTTAATTCCTTGCTCTTGGTCAACAAAAGGGAACTGGGACTAAAATCCCATGTGAACCTTCTTGGAATTTAAAGCCCACTTTACCAAGACAGGATTAGGCAAGATAAAGGGAAAAGCAAGAAAATGAACACAAACACAATTACACTACACCAGCCCTTGAGTCAAGTCATACGTAATTTCCAATGCAAAAAAAATTTAATTATACCATCATGACCAAAATCACTTATTAAGTGCTCATTTATATGTGATTCTGGACTGGGAAGATATATAGAAAAAGTCAGACTAGGTCTCAACCCACTAGACAGACAATAATGAAGCACAGAGATGTTTAAGATGGGAATTAAATACACTAATGAATATTTACATCCAGTGCAAATGTAGCCTCCACTGAGCAGGCTTGAAACTCAAATGCCTAAAGAACAACGCTCTGGACTGTTCTCACTTTGATACAGAAGGTGGGAGGAGGAGGATGGAGGGGGCTGTTTGGATTTGTTGTTCTCTTTGTGATATATGTGAAAGTACTAGTCTATTTGCCCTTTGGGAAAGGGGTGTGTGTGTGTGTGTGTGTGTGTGTGTGTGTGTGTGTGTGTGTGTGAGGGAGGTGGGCTTAGGATTTATACAGCCTGGAAGCTATTCTCTTCCTGCTCCAAACCAGAGAAACACAGCAAGGCACCCCCCACCCCGATCCATGTAGCATGCACTTATGTATGTCACAGAAGGTTGGTGGAAGAGAGAGAATAAGAACCCAGTGGAGCAAGAGAGCTGTGGAACTCCATGCACCACCGGGAGTCCCTCTAGACTGGGGGTAGAGCAGAACTTTTCTTGCCTAAGGCTGTAGAGTTAAGAGAAGTAAACTAAGCTTAAAGCTATCCAGGAGGCTGATGTCCAAGATACCAAAAAGAGGCATCCAAAGGTTTGCTAAACCAAAGGGGCTAGAAATGCAAAGTAGATATGAAGTACAGAGCTAGGAATCCAGAAATCAGAAAGATGGGAGAAAGAAAATGGGTTGAGAAAAAAGAGGAGAAATTTGGAGCAATTGCTTAGAATGATTTGAGTTTGAAGCTTGTTTTTAGGTTGGCACATGCTTTGGTGGTTTGGATAAATTTGCAAGTTAGATGGGTCAGTGAGGTAACTACAATCAGGACTTTGTATGTCATAAACTGGAAATTGCAATATTGCACCATTGCACAAATCTGTGCATCAGCAAGCTAGAACTATAAGATAGGTCATCTCCAAACCAAAGTGCCATCCTTGAAAAATTAGAAAGAGGAAGTGTGAGAATTCTCTAAGTGTGCTTGCTCTGATGTGAAGAAGTGGTCCTTCCATCACAGACTGGTATAGGGTATGAAACAACCTAGGACACAGATGATGGACGACATAGGAAGAAGAAATATCTAAAAGGGCACAGGAGCTTTCTTTCAAGAGGTACAACACCTTATACGCTTTACCTCACTAAATCCAGTGGCAATTTATCAATCCTTATTTATCTACTTTGCCAAATTTGATAGTGTAGGTAATCAGTGTTGCCTTCTTTAAAACTTTTGGTATTGGCTCCTGTGACATCACATTGTCCTGATTTTCCAGTGTTCAGCACTAGGTCATTTTCCCTCCTCACTTGACATCATCAATTTCTTTTCTGGATGTTCATGGATGGTCTTCAGGTAATCCATGACTTGAGCTCCTCTCAGTTCAGGCCACCATCATCTCTTAGAGCTAAGAGAAGCAAACTCTAAGAGCAACCACAGTAACCCTCTTACTAGTTTTTGTTTAGTTTTATTTTAATAGTGTGGTATTCTCTTTTTCTCTTTGCATTCCTGCCTCAGCTCATATGATGAGAACTTCTGTTGACCGTTTTCCCCTACAGGGAAATGCTGGTTAACTTCAACACTGCTACCCTCCCTGGGAAGTTTGCTAGAGGAGACCCTAATATTCTCTCCATTCCTCCATGCCCTTGACTTTAATGCTCCACAAAGAATATTAAACATATCTAGGGGGTGATGTTAGGGTAAAAGTCATTGTTCAGCACAGTGTTCTCTTTTTTCTCACCTAGCTAATGCTCTCCATCTGTTTGCCTTTAAGGCAGCATCTTTTCCTTTTCATTTTTGCATCCATGTGGTAAGCTAACCAGAGAAAGCCTTCCACACCTTGAAATGGAGTTTGTATATTTCAAATTCATCCAACTGGATAAACACAATTCAAAGGGAGGTAGTAGGAAAAGTCATTAGAACTTGGGTCCCAGTTGCATTCAATCCAGCCTTACCAACAACAAAGCTGATAATGATAATATATTTCAGTTCACATTTGTTTCTTTTCAAGAACCCAGAGGTAAGAAAATGGATGTGATTAATTGGCATCTTCAAATACAAACAAGTCCCTTTGCTTCCAGTTTTGCTCTTTTTTAGTTAGAGATGACCACATGTCTTGGTTTATCCAGAACAATACCAGTTTATGCCCACTGCTCTGGTAAATTATTAATAGTATCTTCTTAGAGGTTTTAGCATGAAGCTAAAGAAACTCACTTGCTTGGTATCTTTCCAAGGCCATTTAATTAACTTTGTAATTTTGTATTTTTTTTTTCAAAGAGGGCTCCCCAAACATATATAAACTTCTAATGGATAAGCCTGGATCCATCTTTAAGCCCTTTTTCACTCTTAAAATTGTTCTGATTGGATAAAGAACGCATATCCAAAGTATATCAATAACTCTCAAAACTCAGTAGTAAAAAATAAAGAACTCAATTAAACATGGGCAGGAGATGTAACAAAAAACTTCATCAAAGAAAATATATGGATGACAAATAAGCTCAACATCATTAGTCATTAAGGAGATGCAAAGTAAAACTGCAATGAGATACCACTACATACCTATCAGAATGGCTAAGACAAAACAAACAAACTAACTAAAAAAACTTGACAATACCAATTCCTGGTGAAGATGTGGAGCAGCTAGAACTCTCAAACGTTGCTAAAGGATATAGAATACAGCTTAGCAGTTTCTCATAAAGTTAAATGTACACTTAACCACATGTCTTCCCCAAACCTTAATTGTCCTTCAACTGATGAATGTATAAGCAAACTGTGGTACATCTATATAACAAAATATTGCTCAGTAATAAAAAGGAATGAATTTCTGATATTTAAAACACATGGAAAACATCTCAAATTATATTCATTATTCTAAGTGAAAGAAGCCAGACACAAAAGTTACATACTATACAATTCCATTTATATGACATTCTGAAAAAGGCAAATCCATAAGAACTGAAAGCAGTTCATTGCTAGCCAGGGGTTAGGATAGAGGAAAGTGTTCACTAAAGGGTTCACATATTAGGATGACTATTATAAAAACAGCAACAAACAACAAATGATGGTGAGAATGTGGAGAAATTGGAACCTACCCTTGTACATTGTTGGTGGGAATGCAATATGGTATAACCACTATGGAAAAGAGCACGGAGTTTCCTCAAGAAACTTAAAACTAGAACTACCATATGATCTAGCAATCCCACATCTTGCTATATATATGAATCTTGCTATATACATATGTGTGTGTGTGTGTGTGTGTGTGTGTATGATCACTTTATATCTAACCTGTATCTCCCCTTGGCAATTCCTCAAAAAACACAAACTACCAAAACTCACCAAGATGAAATAGACAACATGAATAGATTTATAACCATTAAAGAAACCAAATTTGTAATGGAAAGCTTCCCAAAAAAGCCATCTCCAAGATTATATGGCTTTAGTGGAGAATTCTACCAAACATTTAAAGAAGAATTAACACTAGTTTTACACAATTTCTTCCAAAGAATAAATGATTATGTTTGTTATAAGCCGCTAAACTTTAGGGTGGATTATGTAACAGTAGATAACCAAAACACTGAGTCACCTACATTCTCTTTTCATGGTCCATTTTGTAACCCATGCCAGTCTACACTGGCCCCTTGCTTGTGGAAGAGATATTATATCACTTGTAGAGAATGTGGCTGGTCTATCTGCAGTTTTTACTCTCCACACTTGATGTACAGTTGACCAATGCTTCACTTACATTGCTCTGTTATTCCTCTTTCTAAATGGTTTGTCCCTTAGTGCATGCAATGCAGAAACTTCTTAGGAAACACAGAAGTAAAGTAAGTCTTAGAGCACACCACAGCTACCCGTTGTCCCAGATTTTTTTTATCTGTATGCCTTAGGCCTCTGCTCTGCTCAGAGTGGCCAGGGAGCCTGTTTTGTCATATGGTAGAGAGATATCTCAGACAGGACATTGTGGTTACAGCTGTTATTTATTGCTAACATTTACTGACTTCCTACTATGTATTGGATCTATACATGCATTCTTTTATTTAATTTTTACGGTAACTCCATAAGGGAAGTATTACTATTATTCACATTTTACAGGTGAGGAAACTGAATCTTAGAGGATATAGTGGGTTAAACAGTGTCCCCTCCCACACAAATTTATGTCCACCTAGAACATCAGAATGTGACTTGATTTGGAAAGAGTCTTTGCAGATGTAATTAGTTAGTATTAGATCATACAAGAGTAGAGTGGGCCCCTAATCCAATGACAGGTGTCATTATAATAAAAGGAGAGAGCACAGAGGCACAGATTGTAGTAATATATCTGCAAGCCAGGGAATGCCAAGTTGTCAGCAAACACCAGAGGCCAAGAGAAAGGCACAGGACCATTTTTTTCCTCAGAGCCTGAAGAAGGAAACAACCCTGTCTTAATTTAGGACTTCTGGTCTCCTGAACTATGAGAGAATACATTTCTGTCATTTTAAGCCACCCAGTTTGTGGTTATTTGTTATGGCAGCCTTATTAAACTAATACAGAGGTGTTAAAGTTGCTTGTCTAAAATCACACTGCTAGTAAAAATCACACTGTTGAAACCATGGCTTGAAACAAGGCCTACCTGATTCTAGAGCCACAATATTGAGCAAATACACTCTCCATTTTCTCTACATCAAAACATCTTACCACCCATAAACAGTCCCCTTTATGATATACTG
Source organism: Miniopterus natalensis (assembly GCF_054644295.1). Lineage (NCBI taxonomy): Eukaryota > Metazoa > Chordata > Mammalia > Chiroptera > Miniopteridae > Miniopterus > Miniopterus natalensis. The sequence goes on along the minus strand of NC_142103.1, from coordinate 79,709,773 downwards.
AGGAAGCATTAAACATCCTTCTGGGCTCTGGGAACCTAGGTTTGAGTTGCTTGACCATTTCATGCCCACTCTATGTGAGTTATACCAGATCCTCTGGTTAAAAATATAGGTATAGGTGTAGGTGTAAGTGCAGATATAGATACAGATATAGATAGATATAAATAAATTTCACTGTAAGGAAGGCTCTCTGTCCTTTTTACCTTTGTTTCCCAGGTACGTAGTACAGAGTTCTCTAGATCTAACAAAAGTTCAGTAATGTCTGTTAATTAGAAAATGATGAATAGATATCTTCTCTTGAGGGCCTTATAATCTCATTTCAAAGATTTAGTAAATTTCTAATCCCAAGTCTGTGCATCTAGTTAAATAAAGTGAAGAGAGTTTAGAAATTATTTTTTTACAATGAAGCAATTAAGAGCATGGGCTTTTGAATCACTGGTCATGGGTTCAAATCCCATCTCCACCATTTCTTAGTTGTATGTCCTTGGGCAAGTTGATATATCTCTCTGAGCCTCATTGTTCTTATTTTCAAAATGATGGTAATAAATAGCTACTGCATAAGGTTTTGTTAGTATTAAGTGATAAATAGAAAAAACTTAGCACAGTACCTTGCATATTCAAAGTGATTAAGATATGGCAGTTCTCAGAGTGTTAGATGTATATATTGCAAGTATATACAGCAAGTGCATTACTAGGATTTTTTATGACATTATCACATGAAGATATAGAGGAACATATATTTTACTTGCTAGTAAAGTTGAATTCAGTTACAGTATTTTCAGTGAACCTTTTGGGTTTCTTCATAAAGTCCTCTGTTAATGAATCCCTCAAGGTCTCATTAAATATAGCTAATTCAGACCGGAAGTTCCAGAAAGACATTTGCTGCCAAGATTTTGGTGAACTTAGTGGGCAGAGGAGGTAAGCAACCCCTCACATAAAGCTGGATGACTTTGTTTTCCACCTAGACACCCATAGATGCCTCATAATTTCTACTACTAGAGAACTTACATATAGTAGATGCAGTTGAAATGTGCCTATGGCTTTAACTGAATTCTTATTAATACTAGTCTCTCAGAAAATTCTTGGTTTGGAATTGCTAGCAATTACACATCTGAAAATTTCTCAGTAGGGAAGAGCTGGATAGTATCACTTAATTGGAAGATACTAATGATCTGGCTGTGACTGTGTTTGCAGAAGTCCTGGCATCTCATCCATTTCTAGCCTTTTATATTAAGTAAATGGCTGAAATTCTGATGCTCTGAATGCAAACTCCATGGTCAGTCAGTTACTCTGATGCAGGCCCAGATAAATCTCCAGAACTATATTTCCCTTTCTGCAAAATAACATTCTCCTTCCCTACCTCTCATTTCTCTTGCCTAGTGGAGAAAGTGATATCTTTATGACCCTTGGAGGCAATGCATGATTTAGAATAGCTAAGTAAAGAGAGCTATAAACAATGGTTGGGATGCAGAGCACTCTCTACCTTCTAATTTATTTTCTTTCCATCTGACTTCAAGCGGGAAAGGAGAGGTTTCTGTTTATTTGCAGGAACAATATTTTATGGCTCAACTTTATCAAGCTAGGTTTTGAGTCTGTTTAACATAAATTTTTCAGAGCTAAATCTGAATTCCATCTAAAAATTTTAAGGTGGAAATATAAATTAAGTGAAAGTTGGACAAGGTAAATATTTCAGTAAAATAATCTATATAGAACCTTCTGTTGGGCTGAACATGCACAGAGAATGGTATAGACCCTCTCTCCTGTCCCTCAGATTCTGGAAAATGGGGCTGTGTTGACTCTCCAACCTCTTTATACTATGGGATACTTCATATTTTAGACTTCTCCTGCCTCTTATCACTATTATGTATGTCTAGACTATTGATTTGGTTTGGATCATCCTCTACCACTCCCAGAAGAAGACCCTAAGATGGGAATTTTAGGGCAGTTTACTTGGGAAGTGACTCAAGGAAGCACTGTGTGGGACAGAGGAAATAAGACAGGTAAGGGAATATGCCAACACGGGGGAGGGGCATAAATGAGCCGGTTACCTCTGGGCAGCTGTGCGCATTCCCACTGAGGAGCCTCTAAGAAACTGTGTGGAAAATGCCTCAGAATTGAGAGATAAGAAATGGGAGTATTTACCTGCCAACTGTCATTTAATTGCTCCCAAGAGTGTTAATTCCCTGACACTGCCAGCCTGTCCTGCAGGTGGGATGATCATTCTCTTGTAGCCAGAGAAAACTCTCAGGCAGAGTCACAGGTACCTGCTATAGAAAGTCACTGTAGGTTTGCAGTGACAATAAGGAAACTGCCCAGTGAAGCTTCAGGTGACTTCTTGGGTGGGTCAAGAGAATATGGATGGGGAACCAACAGTGGCTATAACACCTAAATTATGCTTCTTTTATTTCTGCTCAAGCTCATCTCCCACCCCAGCATCAAGCCCACTCATCCCAGTCAGGGCAGCTCTACGTAGCAGCAGCATTTCCAAATATCTCACACTGCCCAAACCCACATGTTTAAATTCACATGTTTAAATTTCTTGTTTGGTCTCTGTAGACATTTATATTGTGATCCTTGGAATAATGAAAGTGTGGACAAAGTTAATACTGGATAAGGTTTAGGGGAGCCAGAACTAATTGTTGTGACTGTGGGTAAGAGTGGCAGAAGTAGAAACTAGCATAAGAGATTGGGGCCAAACTCTGAGCATTTGAAAACCTTGTTAGAGAACTTGGGCTGTGCCATATATTTAATGACGAAGTACACATTTTTAAAGTATTTTGATTAGATATGCATTGGAAATAGATAACCCTGGAGCAGTATAGTAGAAGTAGTATTAGTAGTAGCATTAGTAGTAATAGTAGTGTGTGTTTAAAGCCCTCCAGGTAATTCTTATATGGCTCTTGGTTTGAGATCCATAGACACACAGGATGAATGGGAGAAGAAGCCATTGAGAGG